>NC_084481.1:117841516-118141516 GCF_030035675.1 Rhineura floridana
GATTCCTGAAAGATCATCTTATACCTTATATACTCAGTCAATCACTGCACTCTGCAGCTGAGGGCCTCCTGCAGATATCATCTCATCAGGAGGTCTGCTCCGCACAATATAGGAAGCTAGTGTTGTAGTACCTATCCTTTGGAATTAAATATTAGGAATGCTTAAATATAAGACAGGCACCATCTTTGTTGTGTTTTCAGTACCTACTGAAGATCTTCTTTCAACAAGCCTTTTAAGTAGATACCTAATCCCAATTTGTTTCTGTACTGGAACTGTTTTAAAGATATTTTGTTTTCAAGATGTGTTTTAAGATTTTTTTTAAAAAAGAGCTTTTTAAGATGTTGTGTTTATCGCTTGTTGTTTGCTGCCCTGGGCTCCCTTTGGGAGGAAAGGCAGGATATAAATTTAATAATAAATAAATAGTAAGGCCCTAACTGGATGGGAGATGTGAGGAGATTGATTGTGCTGCTGTTTGTATGCTTCCTAAGTGGAAGTGTGTGAATGAGTTCCCTGGGAAGAGGGATTGATTGTTAAACCACTCTGGAAATTGTAGCTCTGCGAGGGGAATAGGGGTCTCCTGACAACTCATAGCATCTTTAACAAACTACTGTTCCCAGGATTCTTTGGGAGAAGCCATGATTGTTTAAAGTGGTATAATACTGCTTTTAATGTATAAGGCAGATGGCGCTCAAGTCACAAACTTCTAAGTCATGAAGAGCCATAACTCAGCGGAAGAACCTCTACTTTGCATACAAAAGATCCCGGGTTCAGTCCCCAGAATCTCCAGGTAGGGGTGGGAATGCCTGTCTGAAATCCTGGAGAGCTGCTGCCAGTCAGTGTAGACATTACTGAGCTAGATGGACCAGTATAAGGGAGCTTCCTGTGTTTGCCTATGTTCCTAACTTTGAGCAAAAAGCCTGCATTTTACAGATGCTGTAAAATATTTGGCTTGTTTCATATAATCTGATCCACAGCATTTGCGGTTTTTCACAAACCACAATGGTAACAGATTTTCACTCAAATCATTTGCATGGCACTCCAATATCTACTCAAACAGCTTTTCCCAACCTTTGAGTCCCTAGATGTTGCTGGACTACATCTCCTATCAGCCCCAGCCACTATGGCCAGTTGTCAGGAATTATGGGCACTGTAGTCCAACAACATCTGAGTACTCAAAGGTTGGGAAAGGTTTCTGTAAGTAAAAAGAACTAAAGTAAAAAAAGTACTAGAGGTTTCTGTAAGTAAAAAAAGAAAAGGAAAAATAAACATGCTGTAAACCTCCAACTTAATACTCATTAACTTTCTTACCTCATCAATTTCCAGACCTTAAAAGTGCCAACATGAAGAATTTATAATATGACACTGCAGGGCTCCCTCTAAGAATGTTAAGAGCACATGAAGACCTCTGCTAGATTAGACTAAAGGTTCATCTAGTCCAGCATCCTGTTTTCAAAGTGGTTAGTCAGATGCCACAAGTGGGATTTCAAACAGTGGGTATTCAGAGGCATACTGCATCTGAACATGGACGTTCCCTATATTGTTATTGAGATCACCACTAATGATGCAAAAAAAGAGTAAGGATGCGGAGGAATGCAGCCCACCCCTTCTATTTCAGATGGCATGGGCACATGAAGCAAGGACAGAGCTAAGGAGGCCTAAATTCTGGTTCCTTACCATCCTTTCTACTCACCACACTACTACATCAGTCACTCTCTTACACACAAAAGTCCTTACATGGTAGAATTTGATGGGGCACAAGTCTTTTGCCACTGGACGTTGGAAGTGCTGATCTAAACCTATGCTAGGAACAGGCTGTTCTCTCTCTCATTCCTCCCTCCCTCCCCCACGGTGTATGAAATAAATTGATAGAATGAATCGAATTCCATGCCTCCACTGTAATATCAAGGTCTCTTATTATGGAGGTTTCCGTATACACTCTGGTATATTTTTGTAAGCATAATGAAGTCCTATAAATCATTAAAATTAAATGGCACTTTGTAGAATAAAAGGAACTACCCTGTGTGATTATGCTTTATCTTTCCCCCCCACAAGTAATTAGTGTGAATTAGGAAGATTCTATTGTAATTAAAAGTTTCTGTGCTAGAACTAATCGTTTCCAAGTTCAAAAGAGATACTGTTGTTCTTGTGCATGTCTCTCCCCACCCCTTAAAAGTCTAAATTATACATTTTCCCACTTACTGATATGATTTGATACACTGTATGTGATTACTCTTAATTTGTTTCAACTGTATAGAAACAACATGAGTGACTCAAACTCACCTGTCCTGTGACCTGAAGCCAAGTAAGTGTATTCATCATGTTTTTTTGAACTGTCAAGTCACCATAGTTTGATCTGAATTAGAATCTAATGACATTTTTACTGGTTCTAAATCTTTTAAAAATAAGAAAAACTTCACAAGATGTAAATTACACACAGAATTACACACAGAATCGTATTCCACTTGATTACTACTCAACATTTACATAGGGCTGCTAATTAAGAGTAAAGGTCAATAGGTTAAATAAGTCAGTTAATCAGGCAATTATGTAGAAGTGCCACAAGTGAAACACATTAGAAAACCCTTGGGATCGATATGGTATGCAAATTGATCAGCAAAGTATATACTATATGAATTCAAGTACTAAAACACATTGCATGATATTGCAAAACACAGTAGCTGGAATACTGGGCACTACATGACTATTGCAAAGTAAGCATGCTTTTCCTTCTGCTAATATATTTGATATCTGACTCCCCCCATGATTTTCTCTTTTTCATGTTGAATTTTTAAAAAAGTTCTTCATATATAATTTTTAAAAAAATACAGCTAGTAGAGTATATTTGCAAAGGATAGTATTGAAGTATAGAAACATCTACAAAATCATTTGTCCCCAGATTCAAGATACAGAGCCTTCTTTAACTGTCTATGATTGTACATGGAATTCTCTGTGATAGCAGAGTCCTCCTAAATAAGAGTTGATTATGAAGATTTTCTGCCAGGTTTTTAAAGGTGGTTGTATTAATAGTTGTCTTACCTATGGCACATAGTAAGTAGTAGTGTCTAATTGAAAAGTTGGATTTAAATTATTAATATATACTTTCAAGAATTATGGATTGTATCTAACCTAGTTCCAAGTAAGCATCCTGGCAGTGCAAAGATTTCAGCTTGTGCAATGGGACTTTCGCTCGTCTCTTCTCCACACATGCACCACTGTCCTCCCCAAATCTACTCTAGAGAGTTGGGGGACACCTAGAATAGATTTAGGGAGTGCACAGGGGAGGGGGAAGTCTCATTGCACAACTGGAAATCCTTGCATGGACAGCATGCTTAGTTAGCACTATGTTGGATACATTCCTAAATATGCAACAGGTTGCAGACCTATTTAAATGTGCATCTCTCTTAATTGGAATACATGGTTCTCCACCTCTTTTCTTTTAGAACTAAAGCTGTGTTGTATTGGTTTTATTCTATCACTAGGTACTACTATGATGATGATAGCTTAGCTAACAACACTGTACTATCATCTAGTGACACATACATACTAGGTGTGATTTGTCCCCATTGACTCTAATGGGGAATCTAAGTAAAAATGGTTAAAACTTTTTATTTTATTTTCACATAAGTGGATTGAAATTTGCAGGCAAATGAGCCCCTTCAGAGTGTCCTAAGACTACCAAATGTCAGGAAGATTCATTGAGGGGTTCTCATGCAGGGAACTTTTAAAAAAAGAAAAGAAAAAGTCTCTAATTGTTTTTATTTTGTCAGAATTGTATGTAGTATTGTCACCCCTTCTGAAGGAATGAAGCTTGCCAAATTTCAGAAATATAGGTTCAGCAGTTCTCCTGCAGGGGCAGACTTTACTTGGAGGAGGATTTGAAATCATATTCCCTCCACCAGTTTATTTTTTGGGGGATTGGGGCAATCAGTTTGAAAACTGGAGACATGTGAGAGGTGACCCTCGGTGAGGAACCTACCAAAATTTAGACACATAAGGGACTATCATACTCGTGATTTTTATCTTCATTATAAAAACCTGGCAAATACAGTTTTTCCTTGCTACTCTGCCTTCCTGGAAGTACCTTCCATGAAAGAGAGCGAGAGCGAGAGCAAGAGAGCACTATGGTTTTTAATATCGTTGTGAGTTTGGGGGGTTGAGATGGATAATTCCTATGAGTCCCCTTCCAGCCTCTGATTTGGAGACTTGCGCCTGGGGGGTGAGAAACTCACTCAGCTGGGCAGATGAGTTAATTTTGTTAATATAATAGAGTGGCCAGGTGGGTTAATGGGTCTATCAGGTGCCCATCAAGTGGTGAATGGGCCAGGGAGATCCTTTTGTCATTGAAACTCTTCATGAGAGCCTCTCCCCCTTCTGGGGCCTAGGAGAGCACATTTAAAGCACATTCAACACACATGTGAAGCACATGAATCATACTACAGAATCATGGGAATTGTAGTTTGTTAAAGTGGTAGTAACTGTGAGGGGAAAGCTACACTTCACAGGATTCTTTTGGGGAGGTCATGTGCTTTAAATGTGAGTTGAATGTGCATTAAATGTATTGTGTGGATCTATAAACTTTGCCTGCATGAAATTTTTTTTTATTTTTATTTTTAAATGGAAGTCAGCTACAAAGCTTACTGGGTGACCATGGACCACTTATCATCTCTTAGCCCAATTTGTCCCTCAGAGTGAAAACAACAGAGGGGGACCATGAACACCCCAAGGAAGAAGGCCACACTTAAAATGTAGAGGAAATAATAATGTGCAACCATAGTGTGAAATCAGATATCTATCGGTACATAGTTTGAAGAAATATTTATATAAGCATGGTGTCAGGACCCTCCTGCTGCCACCACCTGTCAGGTCCCACCAGTCAGGATCCTGGTTTTTATTTGTTCTCTCACCGGCTCTAGCACCGATCTCGCAAGATCCCACTGCTAGGCAGCACCACCAGCCACTCCCTATTTCACAATATTGCCTTGGGACTTTGCCTTAGTCTCCTTCTGGCTTATTGTTACTGCCCCATCACACACATACCCTCAAGGCATTCAAGCCCAGCCCTCGCTCTTCTATCACTTGGGGGTGCATGAGAGCTTCAGCATGACCAACAACATCCTCCTTTGCTGTTACACTGATTTTCCAGAGCTGCAGGCTCTCTGGGTCTCCCTGTACGAGGAGGAGTCCCCGCACAGCGCCCCACTGCTGCCCCCACCGGCACCTCCATACACCAAGAGGAGCCCTGTGCCTCCGCTGTCCCTCCACTGTCCCTCCCCGCTGCTGCCCAAGAGAGAGGAGCCCAGACAGTTGGTCATTTGTTGTTACTTGACACTGCTGCCTGAGATTGGGCTGCTGGGAAGAACTAGGGTGGCGGCTGATGGAGACTGGTGAAGGCTAAGTTGAAGCTGCTTTAATTCTTTTTCTCCTTTTGCAGTACTGACTGGATGTGTCATGTGGCTTCTATTTCATGTTATATTTATAGTGTGGTATTAATTCCTGTATTGTTCTAATATTTGCTATTTGGTTATTATTATTATTATTATGATTTTATTATTTTGTTTGAAATTGTTTTGCAATTGTTAGTTCTTGTTGTAAGTTATTTCAATTATTGTGTTTTCTCTTGTTGTAAGTCGCTTTGAGTTCTACTGTTGAAAAAAAATGACTAACAAATGCCAGTAATAAATAAATAAATTTGTGTCTGGGTGCATTTGCAGGCCACAACCCCCCTGTATCTTTGTGTTTATATAGCATACAGCCCTGGGTTGCTCTGTATACTTGACGATGTTACACTATCTCTTCACCGCTGCCACCATTTAATACTGTTTCTCCACCTTGGTAAATACCCTGCCCACCCTTCTGGTCTTTGAAAGCCCCAGCCAAGGATCAGGCTTTTGGTAAACCAAGAAAATATTTATTTACAGACACCAGGAAATAACAAGATTACTTAAGGTATATTTAACAAGCGTATGGTTTCATATATTGTGTTACTCTTTATGTTTCTAGTCATATATAATCTGCCTCAATACCAGCCTAATACAATCCAACCCACAACCAACACCAACACACAACAACCGACCACCTTCTCAACTGTCATCCTCTCATTTATACCTTCAGCCACTCAAACACTCAGCCAATCATCATACAGCATTCTCCAGCATTCTAGCCCATGTACTGTTGCGTGTGCATGTATAGATCATACAAGGATGGAATCCAAGAGTCGCATAGAACAGGAATAAGCCAGGCCAGGCAAGTTTCTTGTAAGAGTCTTTACTAGGCAAAGACATTAGACACAGTTCTCTTCACAGACAGCTTTTCCCCCACACTGAGTTTTTCCAAGCATCCCACCTTATCAGGCTTCCCAGCCAGCTACTGACCTTGGCAAACCTGGCGCTCTGTTCTCACAGCTTAACCCTTCTGCTTCAGGTTTCACTCTCTTTGCAAAAAACCCTGTCTGTGAGTCTCACAGCCTGCTTCACTGACCAACAGCCCCCACCTGAGACTCACAGATTACAAAACTTCATTGTTCATTATTACATTTCTACAATATTAACTTTTCATTACAATACATATCAGTACATGGTTTGTTTTCTTACAGTTTCTATTTACATTTTCAGTTCAGTTCTTGTTTCTTTATTTCTTTATTCACACAGGTTTTACAGAGTCATTTTTGTTCACTTTTATTTGATAACACATTTATATTTCATTCCTCAACACAAAACTTCCACATGAGATCCATTGTTTCTTTATCTATTGGTCCTTCTTTTTCCCATTCTACCGGATATTTATCTGTTTCATTATTCTGTTGTGTAACATTAAATGTGAATCTCTGAGGTGGTTGACCTTTCGTTTTTCTTTCTGATCTCCTAACATTATCTATTTCCATTTCTTCCTCACTCTCTATTTTACTTGGACCTGCACCTGTGTCTGCACTTGTACTTGGCATTTCTGTATCTTGCATTGCCATGTCTTCACTTCTCAGCCTTTTTACAGTACGTTTGCCACCGTGTATTAGATCAGTCAATGCAGTTCTTAATGGAATTTGCTGCCCAAAAGGAACATCTGCTGCTTCCTGCTTGCTTGCACTATCTAGGATAACTGTTTGACTGTCTCTCCAAGGTTTATCTATCACCTTTATGCTTCTGCTTAACACTACTTGTTGTTTCTCAGGCAACCAAACTCTATAATATGAATTCTGAAATCCCAAAATGCGTCCTGCCTGAGCTCTTGAGCCTAATTTACCATGCCTTTTCTGTTTTGCAACATGTACCCAGCATTTTGCCCCAAAATGTTCTATGTGTTTTACCCTGGGCTTTCTTCCAGTCAGTTTCTCATAGGGAGACATGCCTATTGTTCTGTGCATGAGACGGTTCTGAATATAAACAGTGTACAGAATACATTCACCCCAATAAGTGTTATTCATATCTGCATCTGCTAGCATGGCTCTCATTGAATCCTGCAATGACCGGTTCCTCCTCTCTGCAGTTCCGTTGGAGGATGGGCTGAAGGGAGCAGTGAGACTCTGTATTATTCCCTTCTTTTCCAAATATGTTTTAAATGAATTACTGGTAAATTCCCCACCTTGATCTGATTTGATATTTTTGATAACAACCCCATATTGTGTCTCTGTCCTCTGTATAAATGCCTTCAATTTCTCTTCTGCTTCACTTTTCTTTTTCAATAAGAACACATGTGTAAATCTGGAGAAATCATCCACAATCACTAAATAAAACCTTGCTCCACCTTTTGAGCACTGGAAAGGTCCAGCCAAATCCACATGTATGAGCTGATAGGGTTCAGTGGTCGTGCTTTCATAGCTCTTATTTACCGGAGTCACAGTCATTTTTGTTTTATAGCATACTTCACACTCATCCACATGCTCACAATGTGTTAATTTCAAATCTTGACTATGCTTTGGGGTGTTTTGTACCTTTTCGAAATGTGTGTGTGCTAATTTTCTGTGCCATTCATGTAAACAATTATCATGTTTATCTTTATTAACTCTTATCCAAGCACACGTGGGTTTATCAAGATTGCACTCCACCATAAACATTTGGTTCTGTAATTTCCCTTGCATGCATATTTCACCATCTTTTCTCACAAAACATCTATCCCCTTCAAATGTAACTTTACAACCTATTTGAGCCAATTTTCTTACTGATAGAATGTTATATTTTAAACCAGAAACCAATAACACATCTGTTAATATAGTTCCCAAATCACTCAACCTGAGCGTGCCTTTTGCAATCGCGTCCTGAGTCGATCTGTCAGCCAGATAAAGCTTCTCCTGCGCCGGCTTTGAAGTGTAAAATAAACTAGAGTCTGTGATTAGGCAATTAGACGCTCCACTGTCGAGAAGCCACTTAGAGTTAATGAGTTTATTGTCCTCCTTAGTAACAAAGTTCACGCTTGTTCTCTGACTTCCAAAGTCCCTGTTGTCATGAACCTGTAATGGTCATGAGTTATTAAAAATCTGCTGACAACACTTTGGCTCCAGTAAGGGACTCTGGGAGATGGTTACAGTCAGAAAAGACAAGCCTTGCCAATTTGTAAAGTTAAGTTTCATTTTTCCAGCTGAAGACGGTTAGAAGAAGCCTTAACAAGCTGCACCTGTTTATCTTTGCTGATTAACAAGTGCCTGGCACCCAAGGTCATCCTTGGCCTATGCAGTTGGAAAACACCGTTGGGAGGGGGGCCTGAAGGCGCGAAAATGTGAGAAACATCGAGAAGAAAGTTACATCAGTCAATTTCTGATTGGTCAATTAATCCTGGACCGTTAGGATCCTTTTCCCTTAAGTATAGGGCTAGGGACCCATAGCTTTTGTTCTCTGTTCTCTGCCTATGCTGACTGGCACCAGAGTTCCAAACCTTTTCTGCCTTATGGTTCCTGGGGTTGCTTATGGGAAGGCAACCTATGTCTGGTTCCATTGCTTTATGTTGAACATCCATCTCTCTTAGGAGAGGTGCCACGCAACCAACTACCTCGTATGTAAGTAGTTAGGTGAGCTAGTTTATTATTTTCTTGTTGTGTGTATGAATTCTCTTGTAAGAACCTAAACCCCTGTTGGGTGAATGGTCTTAAAGGATTACTTGCTGCTATATGATATGTGCACTTATATATTTTAATAAAGCTACTTCTATTTAACCTGGTGTGTTCATTTGAGAGAAGGGGTGGTTCTAAATTCAGTGTTTTGACCCAACCTCAGTCACTCACTACCAAAGAGGGTTAAGAAGTTAAAAGCTTGGATTTTAAGTGTTAAACCAGAGGTGCCTGGCAAGGAGTGTAACTGTGACTCTTGCCTTTTAGGACCTTGGTTTTATATACCTTCTGGGCTCAGAGATCCCCTGGCTCTGAGTGGACCAGTATACAGGGGTGGTGGCAGCCTACCTTCTACCTTGCAGGGTTGTTGTGAGCGTACACAGCCTTGGCAAGGGTGAAGTAATAGCTTTTCGGTTCCAGTCTCATTTCCCTAAGGGTGGGGGTCTGAGCCTGATGCATGTTCCCGGGACCCTGAGGGTCGGGCGGGCATGACAAGTACCTGGGGGGAATTCTACGGACTGGCAACCAGTCAGACAATTAGTTGTGCCAAAACCTTTTCGCCTGGATGTATTGCGGCTGGCCCATGATGTTGTGACTGCGGGGCACCTGGGTGTGAAACGGACTTTGTTTTCTGTTACCCAGCATTTTTATTGGCCCTTAGTGGCTAAGACTGTTAAAGAATATGTAAAATCTTGTGATATTTGTCAACAACTTGGGTATGCGCGTGATCACCCTAAGGCACCCTTACAAGTATCCCAGATTGTGGCAGAACCTTTTGCTCAAGTGGCTGTGGACGTGATCGGCCCTTTTAATCCGACTAAGACTGGGAGAAGATTTATTTTGACTGTAATTGACTTTGCCACGAGATTTGCTGAAGCTATTCCTTTGAGTTCCATCACTGCCCCAGTCATTGCTAAAACCTTGTTAGAGTTATTTTCGCGTTGGGGGTTTCCCAAGACTATTTTGTCAGACCGAGGGCCGAGTTTTGTGGCTAAGTTAACTAAAAAACTTTGGGAACTTGCTGGTATGGAACATCACATTACGACTGCTGGTCACCATTCCTCGAATGGGCTATGTGAGAAAATGAACGCCACTATTAATAAAATGTTAAGGGCGTATGTGTTAGAACATCCTAGAGAGTGGGATGTAGCTTTACCTTTCCTGATGTTCGCCTATAGGGCTACTCCCTCTGCCAGCTTGGGCTACAGCCCCAACCAGCTAGTTTTTGGAAGGGATCTGGTGGGGCCTTTGTCATTACTCAAGAATGAGTGGGAAGGAAGGTTGGAAGCTATGCCTGTGTCGGTAGTAACTTACCTCCAGAAGTTACAGAATATCTTAAGAGATGTTTTGGCTGTCGCTCATGAGAATTTGGGGGAGGCTCAACAACAGCAGAAAGCCCATTATGATGCTCACGCTAAAGAAAGACACTTTGTTGAGGGGTCAGAAGTTTTGGTACTAAAGGCCCAAGTAGACAATAAATTGTCGGTGGCCTGGGAAGGCCCTTTGATTGTCAAGGCCCAGTTGAGCGACACCAACTATCTGCTAATTGACCCTAAATCCCATAAGAAACCTAAAGTATACCATGTGAATATGATGAAGCAATATTTTTCTAGGAAACATCTGGTTTTGACTTGCACTCCTGCTATGGAGGTTGCTGAAGATGCCCTATCTCGGTTACCTGTTCCAGTTGACTGACATTTGATTCATGCCTATTCCACGGACTGATTTTCTGGCTCTGATGACCTCTGGATTGTTTTTAGACCTTGTTTTATTCTTTTACGCTTTTAATATGTTTTATGGACTTTTATAAGATTTATGGCTTATGACCTTTTTTTTTGAACCTGGACCAGTTTTGGATCACCCCATTTTTTATTCTATCTCTTTATTTTTTAATAAAGTCTTTTTTTCTTGGGTGTTTTAGGGGTCCCTTAATTTTTTTCCCCCTTTTGTTGTTATTTTGTAATTTAGTATATATTAAGAAGGCATAAGTCAAGAAGTAGCTCACTTGCTTAAAAATGTATTAATTTGTTCTTTTTCTTTTTTTTTTCTTTTTCTTTTTTTTCTCTCTCCTTTTTTTTTAAATATATGTTGTATGTAGAGTAATGTTGGTGGAATTTTTTTTTTATTATTATTATTATTATTTTTTTTATTTTTATTGTTCCCTTATCCCTGGTTGCTGTGGCGATGACGCAGAACTATCCAGAGTTCTGACATCATCTTCCCAAAAAGGGGCGTGTCATGAACCTGTAATGGTCATGAGTTATTAAAAATCTGCTGACAACACTTTGGCTCCAGTAAGGGACTCTGGGAGATGGTTACAGTCAGAAAAGACAAGCCTTGCCAATTTGTAAAGTTAAGTTTCATTTTTCCAGCTGAAGACGGTTAGAAGAAGCCTTAACAAGCTGCACCTGTTTATCTTTGCTGATTAACAAGTGCCTGGCACCCAAGGTCATCCTTGGCCTATGCAGTTGGAAAACACCGTTGGGAGGGGGGCCTGAAGGCGCGAAAATGTGAGAAACATCGAGAAGAAAGTTACATCAGTCAATTTCTGATTGGTCAATTAATCCTGGACCGTTAGGATCCTTTTCCCTTAAGTATAGGGCTAGGGACCCATAGCTTTTGTTCTCTGTTCTCTGCCTATGCTGACTGGCACCAGAGTTCCAAACCTTTTCTGCCTTATGGTTCCTGGGGTTGCTTATGGGAAGGCAACCTATGTCTGGTTCCATTGCTTTATGTTGAACATCCATCTCTCTTAGGAGAGGTGCCACGCAACCAACTACCTCGTATGTAAGTAGTTAGGTGAGCTAGTTTATTATTTTCTTGTTGTGTGTATGAATTCTCTTGTAAGAACCTAAACCCCTGTTGGGTGAATGGTCTTAAAGGATTACTTGCTGCTATATGATATGTGCACTTATATATTTTAATAAAGCTACTTCTATTTAACCTGGTGTGTTCATTTGAGAGAAGGGGTGGTTCTAAATTCAGTGTTTTGACCCAACCTCAGTCACTCACTACCAAAGAGGGTTAAGAAGTTAAAAGCTTGGATTTTAAGTGTTAAACCAGAGGTGCCTGGCAAGGAGTGTAACTGTGACTCTTGCCTTTTAGGACCTTGGTTTTATATACCTTCTGGGCTCAGAGATCCCCTGGCTCTGAGTGGACCAGTATACAGGGGTGGTGGCAGCCTACCTTCTACCTTGCAGGGTTGTTGTGAGCGTACACAGCCTTGGCAAGGGTGAAGTAATAGCTTTTCGGTTCCAGTCTCATTTCCCTAAGGGTGGGGGTCTGAGCCTGATGCATGTTCCCGGGACCCTGAGGGTCGGGCGGGCATGACACCTGTTATTTCTCTTCTTTAAACAATGTCTCTGTATATGTCCACGGGACCCACAAAAGTAACATATTTTATTCTCTTGCCTGCTTCTTTGATTTTGTTGTTGTTGTACAGCCACAGTCTCTTTTAACTCTGTTTTCTTATTCTCTTGTCTTCTATTCCACTCTTGTTGAAGTTTCTGTTCTACAAAGTCCAAATTCAGATGTCTGTCGGGTAAAGTTTCCAGGCTAGAGACCATGACGTCCCATTTTTGATCAAATGAAGATAACAGTATATAGACCATCTGAATGTCACTATGATGCACTCCTCTATCTTGCAGCTCAGCATTTAATCTACGAAATTCAGCCAGATGCTCTGTCATAGTCACTTCATCTGTAAAACGCATCTGATAAAGTTTCCGTGCTAAACACAGCCTGCTCCCAGCAGTTTGCTGCACATGAGCGGCTCTTAGCTTCTCCCACATCTGATTAGCTGTCGGCTCATTACTCACCAGCAACAGTTGTGAATCAGACAGCCCCAGAGTAATAAAAGCCTTCGCTTTCTCGTCTTTCTTCAACCACGCTGCTGAAGGAGCTGCCGGAGGGGGGTTTTCTACAACATCATTCAAATCTTCTTTAATCAGAACTGCTCTCATTCTCCATTTCCAGCTGGAGTAGTTTACAGCATTCAGCCTCTCCATCGGCATCCCGGATAACAGGTTTACAGCCATGTTGCCCACTCTTACTTGCCTCTTTCTTGCACTTTGTTTCTCTCTGCAATAACATCACGTCAACTGCTCTCGAACCAGCTACCTTGTATGATAAGCTGGGCCCATAACCCCTGTGGGCGTGTGCGTGTATAGATCATACAAGGATGGAATCCAAGAGTCGCATAGAACAGGAATAAGCCAGGCCAGGCAAGTTTCTTGTAAGAGTCTTTACTAGGCAAAGACATTAGACACAGTTCTCTTCACAGACAGCTTTCCCCCCCACTGAGTTTTTCCAAGCATCCCACCTTATCAGGCTTCCCAGCCAGCTACTGACCTTGGCAAACCTGGCGCTCTGTTCTCACAGCTTAACCCTTCTGCTTCAGGTTTCACTCTCTTTGCAAAAAACCCTGTCTGTGAGTCTCACAGCCTGCTTCACTGACCAACATGTACTCCCCCCCTCACTCAATCCACTTACCATATATACTTTAATAAACCTGCACATCATATTTACAGTAATATCTATATACAGGGACACCACACATGGCTGTCAAAGATGTTTATTATTTACACAACCTGTAAATATATTTATAGTGCAATCCTAAATCCCAATGTATTAAATGGGGCTTACTCAAACAGGGAAGAGTGCACATAACTGCAAACTCAAGTGATGAGGAGCTTCACTCAGCCAACAAAAAATTCAGAATCATTCCACTTTAACCTATTTTGCAACTGTTTATACTTGCTTTTTATGGTTATTGGACTTTTAAGGGATTTATTTCTTATTGTGAGTTCCCTTGGTTTCCATCCCTACCTTCACAGGGTTGTTGGAAATATTCCATATGCACACACATTGGAGATATAAAAATACATACACCCCATACAATAGTTTATTGTCCAAACTGGTTGGTCATTGCAGAACATTTTTTTAAAAATAAAATAAAACCAGTATTAGTTTCCTACAAAATAAAAGCAGTGACACCTAGGTTGGCCCTCCCTAATTGCTTTAAAAGTAGGATTGGAGGAGAAGAGAATGATTTACAACACATACACTATCCTTTGCTATGTTCACTCAAAAGTCCCATTGATTTACAGCACAATCCTAACCATGTCTACTCAATAGTAAGCCCCATTGAATTCTATGGGGTTTACTCCCAGTATGTGGGATTGCAGCTTTATTCCTAGAAAAGTGAGTATAGGATTAAAGCTTCATCTTGGGAAGGTTTTCAAAAGAGACTATAATTTAGATAAATAAACTCCCCTCTTCAACAGCCCAGGAAAATTTGAACAAGTAGCATGTACACTTCTTTTAAATTTTTGTTGAAAAATTATTTGAAAGATAAAATGTATAACATGCTATTTTTGCAAGTTAAAAAACCATGCATGTACAGTTTTATTATAATCATAACTTAAATTGTTTAAAATAAAAAATTGCCTACCAAGATCCTGCTGTGATTTTTTTGTTCTACATCTCCTGAGAGAGAAAGGGACTTTTGCTGCTGCTGCAAGCTATAAACCAGGAAAAGGCAACAGTGTTTTTGGCCTTGCAATGGGTCCTACAAGTGCCTGGAGGTCAACAAATTCCTTGTCAATCACAACCCTGACTTCGCTTATTGGCTATAAACCTGAAAGTGTGGGGTTAGAGCAGCCAGCTATGAGCTCATTTAATAGAAGTTGTGGGGAGGTGGCGGTTGACATTTCGGTATATATATCTTGAACTAGACCACCTAGAAACTTACTTTTTTAAAAATGAAAGCTGAGAGTTTGGATATTGGGTGACTCACCAAGAGACCTGAAGAGGACCCCCAAAAATCCAGAGTCTCTGGGTGAAAACCATAGACCTGGGAACCCTAGCCATAGAACTGGGCTGAGTTACACCAGCTGCAGATCATGTGCAGTTAATAATGAATAACAGGAAGGAGTCCAAGGAACAAAAGTAAGGTGAAAGAAGATGAGGCTCTGGAATAGGTAGGCTAGTGCTGTTTTGGAGCCAAGCCATTTTGGAAGGAAGACCTAGTTGAGAGGTGGCGGAGTGTTGTATCCTCCTGCAATCCCTCTGCCTTTAGCAAGAAAAGGTACATTCTCTCTCTCTCTCTCTCTCTCTCTCTCTCTCTCCAGCTAAGCAATGTCTCTGCTTATTACTGTCCTGGTTTCAGGAAAGCCTCAAATCGTGGATCTTTATGCCCTTTTAAATCCATAGGTATGGGCTGCTCCCTTGGCCTATTACTGTTACTCTCTCTAGGGTAACTCAGCTGCCACTATAGATACTGTTTCAGTCTTTATTTATATTATTGCCAACTGATATGTTCCTTGTGATAGCTATCGAAGAACCAGCTGTGAATTTAAACCAACCAGATTTATTTAACAATAGATATCAAAATAAACAAGAACACTTTAAACTCAGGTTCTCAAGCATGTAGTTGCAGAATATTGTTCTGCAGTTTTTTATACTCATTTAGTTTCACAAGTATTATCAGTAAAGCCTGCCTGTCTACCCAATGCTAACCACCCTTCCAACCCTTGTTCCCTGCCCTATCTCTCAACTGACATCCACCCCATATAAAAACCACCATCTCCCATTCACTCAGCCAATCAACACGCAGCATTCACAAACATTCCACCTCACTCACGTCCCCTCCCTTTGTGATCTATTTAACAATATTCTCTGAATACAAACCTATACCAACACATATATCAGCATGTAACATTAAAACATCACAGAGAGCCTCTGGCCTAGGGACCAAATGCAGCCCACCAGGCCTTTCTGTTTGGCCCTTGGAACTCTTCCCAGGCCACATTCTCCTTGAGTGTTTTTGCCTGGGTGGAATTTGCCCATGAACTATGAAGCCTAGCTTGCTTGCCTTAAAAGAAGGGGGAAAGCTGTGTCTTGTCTGTGTGTCGAAACCTTACTTTTGCATAGCTAGAAACTACTGTACAGTCACATCCATTGCTCTGCATCTGGCCCAGCCCATCACTAGTATGTGGCCACAGGAAGATTGCCTATGAGGCAATGTGGTAGATGGGCTAAAAGGGTTCCCTGCCCAAGATCTGTACTCCCTCTATGCATGCAGAATGTTCCCCTTCCAACTGCTGCCACGACCCAGCACATTGGTAGGGCCCATAACTACTAATGCCTGCCCTTATCCTGGTCTTGTCACCATTTTGTTTTTTCCTACAGTGCTCTGAAAATGGTCTGCTGACATTTAATTATATTAATTGTGATTTGATTTGCAATTTGCTTTGTAATTTGTAATGATTTGACTTATACAGCCACAAGTGTGGCTGTATGCTATAGCCAGCATGGATTTTTTGCATTCCATAATTTAAATTGAAAATACCCCCATGCCATGCTGATGATTCCCATAAGCTCATTTTAAAACAAAACCTATAGTCCTAAACTCAGAAAAGTTTGTAGAACAACCCTCTACATTTTCATGGTGATACACAAAACAGTCAGAGAGAATAGAGAGTTCAACGTGTAAAAAGAGAGGGAAAAAACCAGACCCCTTTTAGACTTTTTTCTGTCAGAGTTCTCATAATTTGCTGAAATTCATTAAAAATCAGCCATGTTCACAGAGTACCTGTAATCCTATTACTGATTTTGTCCCATACTCTGACTTTCATCGTCTGCAGTTTAAAAGTTTAAAAAATGCCTGGCTGATTTGTAATTAATTTAAGAAATTTTACTTTGGAGTCTCTGATAGCACAGACAAGCTCAGTAAGAACCAACTGTCAGTGTTCTAAAAGCCAGACTAACTGCTGTTTGGCTTCGCTAATCGGGGCCACACCCATGCCAGACCTTTATTCTACTTGAGATAGTTGTGGTTTTACCCAACGAATCCTGGGAAGTGTAGTCCGTGAAGGGTGCTAAGATCCCATAGGAGACTTCTATTCCCCTGACGGAGCTCCAGTGGCCAGAGTGATTTAACAGTCAGCCGCTCTGATTGAAGCTCTGTGAGGGGAACAGGGCATCTCTTACCAACTCTCAGCACCCTTCACTAACTACACTTCCCAGAATTCTTTTGGGAAAGCCATGACTATCTAAAGTGGAAGAAAAGTCTGGTGTGGATGTGGCCAGGGACAGCTTTGGGTGCGAGACTACATTTTTATTTATTTATTTATTATTTAATTTGTACCCCACCCTTCCTCCCAGCAGTAGCCCAGGGCGGCAAAGCGCTAAAAACACTTTAAAACATCATAAAAACAGATCTAAAATACATTAAAACAAAACAGCATTAAAAACATTTTTAAAAACAACTTTAAAAAAGGGTTAAAAGCATTATTAAAAAACATATCAAACAATTCTAACAGACGTAGACTGGGATAGGTCTCAACCTAAAAGGCTTGTTGAAAGAGGAACCATATGCCTGCTGTAGAATAAAAAGGTGGGGTGAACTCTGAAAAAGAATGATACTGTTCACAATGTTTTCCTTTTGGAAAGGAAAGGGGCTTTCCCTCTGCCCAGTGCCCACCTACCCAATCTCCTCCCCTCCCCCTTCCTGCTCCCCTCCCTTCCCCTCCCCCAGGTCAGTTTCACCTATCCTAAACATGATTGCACAGGAATCAGGATTGAGTTCCCATTGAACTCAGAAAGCATACAAATGATCAAACCTGCCCTCCCCTTCTCCTCCCTCCTATCCCCTTCCTCTTGTCCTCTCCTTCCCCTTCCCCATCCCCTCCAATCCCCTCCTCCCCCTCCTCCTCCTCTTCCCACTCCCCTCTCCCCTCCTCTCCTCCCCCATGTTAAGTTTTACCTATCTTGCACAGGAGTAAATCCCATTGCACCTGATTCCACAGGATTAAATTCCGTTGAACTCAATAAGCATGCAAATGACCAGACCTGCCTTTTCCCCTCCTTTCCCTCCCCTCTTCCTTCCTCCCCCCCGCCCACTCCAGCCCTCCCTTCCTCCCTCCTTCCTCCCCCCCGTGGTCAATTTTACCTATCCTAAGCTTGATTGCACGGGAGTAAATCCCACTGAACTCAATAAGCATGCAAATGATCAAACCTGCCCTCCTCCCCCTCCTCCTCCTGCCTGCTCCCTTCCTCCTCCTCCCTTCTGCCCTTCCTCCTCCTCCCCTCCCCATCCCCTGTGATCAGTTTCACCTGTCCTAAGCACAATTGCAGTGGACTATATCCCACTGAACTCAATAAGCACGCAAATGATCAATCAATTTTCAGCAAACTTGCACAGGATCCCTTTCCTACCTCCCGGATTAAAAAGCAGAGAAATTCACTAATAGGCAGAAACACCTTGCGGCATTGGTAAACCAGTTGCGACATGTAGTGTGATAAAAATCCATTGTCCCATTTCATTCCACAAGTGATAGCACTGAAACTCTTGATGAATTGTATAATTCAACAGGTTCATGTTACAGTTTCACTTTAAAGTTCCTCTGTGCCAGTATGGTCACCTTAAAGTCAGTTACAGAGTACCTGAGAACCAGAGCCCCACAAGTCTTTCTCTGTTGCCATCTCCTCCTTATTCTCCCCTTTTGTCTGTTGATCCCTGTCTCTCAAAATTTAGATTAAGTTACTTGGGGACAGGATTGTGACTCCCCCCCCCAACTTTAGTATTCTAGAACGCATCATGCACATTGCTGGCCTTACATAAATGACAAATACTCTCAATGAATAAATAAAGCAACAAAGTCCTATGTCAGAAGGAAATAAAACATGAGAAAGTAAATTTGTTACAGCCACTAGTCACCACTACCTTTAGAGTATGACAAAGGAGTTTGATTTTGGGGTTCTCTGTTCACACTGTGCAGCCTCCAAAAGCAGTGCCCTTTGAAGCTGTTTGGAGTAGTTTAAATGTAGTGTTATGGGAACCGGAGAAATGGTAATTCATTTCCCTCCTCATCCAAGTGATGGACTCATTGGCAAAGGCATCAGGATTTCCTGCTGATAAGCACAAATACAAAAGGCATTGGTGTTTAGCGCTGGAGTAGTGGATATTGTGGTGCCAAGTGGCATTCTTTTGTGTCTGCTTTACTTTCTTTCTTGTCAAAGCAATGACAGAGTGACTGCCTGGTTGCTAAAGCTCATTGTGTAAGGGCAAGGCTCTAGCTCACCCATATGATATTCCTAGGGCAAGGGAGAAGAAAGCAGTATTTTGAGAAAAAGGGATAGTATTTCACAGTATTGTGTTTTGCCTGACATAGCTTTGCTGAATTGGCTCTTTTGTATTTTGCATTTTATGTTATTTTTCATTTCGTATCCTGGCAAATTCAGGTTGTGAAGCAATCCCTTTGCATATCTATAAAACATACAAATGTGCAAATCTGTCGGGTTTCTCATTCAAAATATTTCTCTTTAAGAGTTTTCAGGGTGATGTGACTGACCAATAGCCTGAGACACAAAGTTGTGTAACTTTTATATGGGGGACACATAAGAACATAAGAAGAGCTTGCTGGATCAGGCCAGTGGCCCATCTAGTCCAGCATCCTGTTCTCACAGTGGCCAAACAAATTCCCCTGGGAAGCCCGCAAGCAGGACCCGAGTGCAAGAACACTCTCCCCTCCTGAGGCTTCCGGCAACTGGTTTTCAGAAGCATGCTGCCTCTGACTAGGGTGGCAGAGCACAGTCATCATGGCTAGTAGCCATTGATAGCCCTGTCCTCCATGAATTTGTCTAATCTTCTTTTAAAGCCATCCAAGCTGGTGGCTATTACTGCGTCTTGTGGAAGCAAATTCCATAGTTTAACTATGCGCTGAGTAAAGAAGTACTTCCTTTTGTCTGTCCTGAATCTTCCAACATTCAGCTTCTTTGAATGTCCACGAGTTCTAGTATTATGAGAGAGGGAGAAGAACTTTTCTCTATCCACTTTCTCAATGCCATGCATAATTTTATACACTTCTATCATGTCTCCTCTGACCCGCCTTTTCTCTAAACTAAAAAGCCCCAAATGCTGCAACCTTTCCTCGTAAGGGAGTCGCTCCATCCCCTTGATCATTCTGGTTGCCCTCTTCTGAACCTTTTCCAACTCTATAATATCCTTTTTGAGATGAGGCGACCAGAATTGTACACAGTATTCCAAATGCGGCAGCACCATAGATTTATACAACGGCATTATGATATTGGCTGTTTTATTTTCAATACCTTTCCTAATTATCCCTAGCATGGAATTTGCCTTTTTCACAGCTGCCGCACACTGGGTCGACATTTTCATCATGCTGTCCACTACAACCCCGAGGCCTCTCTCCTGGTCACCGCCAGTTCAGACCCCATGAGCATGTATGTGAAATTAAGATTTTTTGCTCCAATATGCATAATTTTACACTTGTTCATATTGAATTGCATTTGCCATTTTTCCGCCCATTCACTCAGTTTTGGAGCTCTTTGCAATCCCTTTTTCTTTTAACAACCCTGAACAATTTAGTATCGTCAGCAAACTTGGCCACTTCACTGCTCACTCCTAATTCTAGGTCATTAATGAACAAGTTGAAAAGCACAGGTCCCAATACCGATCCTTGAGGGACTCTACTTTGTACAGCCCTCCATTGGGAGAACTGTCCATTTATTCCTACTCTCTGCTTTCTGCTTCTTAACCAATTCCTTATCCACAAGAGGACCTCTTCTCTTATTCCATGACTGCTAAGCTTCCTCAGAAGTCTTTGGTGAGGTACCTTGGCAAAAGCTTTTTGAAAGTCTAAGTACACTATGTCCACTGGATCACCTCTATCTATATGCTTGTTGACACTCTCAAAGAATTCTAATAGGTTACTGAGACAGGACTTTCCCTTGCAGAAGCCATGCTGGCTCTGCTTCAGCAAGGCTTATTCTTCTATGTGCTTAGTTAATCTGGCTTTAATAATACTTTCTACCAGTTTTCCAGGGACAGAAGTAATTACCGGCCTGTAATATCCAGGATCCACCGGATCCCTTTTTGAAGATTGGCATTACATTTGCCTCTTTCCAGTCCTCAGGCACGGAGGAGGACCTGAGGGACAAGTTACATATTTTAGTTAGCAGATCAGCAATTTCACATTTGAGTTCTTTGAGAACTCTTGGGTGGATGCCATCCGGGTCCAGTGATTTGTCAGTTTTTATATTGTCTATTAAGCCTAGAACTTCCTCTCTCATTACCACTATTTGTCTCAGTTCCTCAGAATCCCTTCCTGCAAATGTTAGTTCAGGTTCAGGGATCTGCCCTATATCTTCCACTGTGAAGACAGATGCAAAAAAATCATTTAGCTTCTCTGCAATCTCCTTATCGTTCTTTAGTACACCTTTGACTCCCTTATCATCCAAGGGTCCAATCGCCTCCCTAGATGGTCTCCTGCTGTGAATGTATTTATAGAATTTTTTGTTGTTGGTTTTTATGTTCTTAGCAATGTGCTCCTCAAATTCTTTTTTGGCATCCCTTATTGTCTTCTTGCATTTCTTTTGCCAGAGTTTGTGTTCCTTTTTATTTTCTTTATTCGGACAAGACTTCCATTTTCTGAAGGAACACTTTTTGCCTCTAAGAGCTTCCTTGACTTTGCTCTTTAACCATGCTGGCATCTTCTTGGCCCTGGTGGTACCTTTTCTGATCTGCGGTATGCACTCCAGTTGAGCTTCTAAATATATATTCTAAATATATATAAATTCTCTCTATATATAAATATATATTTAATATATTTTCGATCTCTCTAATCCACACTGTGTCCATGGTTCACTATGCTGGTCTGTATGGTAGATAAGGAAAGGAAGCAGCGTTGATGGAGATTTATGAGTTCTCCAGGCATCATTCCTGCTCCTAGAAAGAGCACATTTTCTCAGAGAACTATTTCTATGCTATATGCTGGCATGGGATCATGCAGATGTGCTCTGTGGCCTAACTCTAATGGCTAATGTAGGCATACCTCAGAAAGTGAAAATGCCAAGATTATTATCCCCATCACCAAATTCTTCCATGCACATGGTGAGCCTCCAGGGGAACCAGCAGGCAATGGCACCATCAGGGTAAAACGTTGGGCAAAAGTCAAGGGCCCTATTCTTAGCAGAGGAGCGGACCCTCAGATTCAGCATGAAAGGAATGAAGGACAGAAAAACACACCATTAATTATTTGGCATTTAAAGAAGTGGATGTTTAAGACCACTAAGTCCAGAGTCTAAAAATTATCTAATTGCACCACTGCCAACCACACAGCAAAACCAAGTCAAAACTAGTCTGAGGGGCAATGGCTTTAGTTGCTATCCCCATGACTTCTATCTCTGGATGCTTCAATGTACTTCACTAGATTTCAGTAATCTAGGGATGTCTGAGCCCCCTCCAGTTGACCCCGGAAATGAATTATGTGTTCCAGACAAATGATCAAAAACAGCTCAAGGTGGTTTCTGGGGTTTTTATTTATTTTTTTATTTATTTTGCAACCTCTCTCCTCCCCTTCCCTGTGATTCCTTCCCCACTTCTTGTAAGTAAAAAAAGTTATCTTGGGGTAGAGCAAGTGGGGGTCCTAATTTTGCCTGTGAGGCCATTTCCCCCAAGCCACACTCACCTGCCCACACCTGATGTCCTATGAGATTAGATGTGGGGCAGGTAAAGACACAGCTGAAAATCAATGAGGGCTTGCAGTTGATATGGAATTTAATTTTAGGGTGGATGCCAAATCCTGCTTTCAGCATGGATCTTTCTTTGTAACCTCTCATGTCTGCAAAGGAAGAAAGGAAAGAATTGGGAGCGCGCTCAAGTGTATGGGTCACCTGACATCATGGTGACATCAGGTGATGGATAGGTGGGCAGTTGTGACCACCTGTCAAAGTTTTTTGGGGGGTGCACTCAGGATTCAGCACACTGGCTGGATCCTATTCCTTACCCCTAGTGTAGAGGTTAACAGGTGGTGAAGGGTTCCACTTATCAAGAAGGATGTTCCAATGCCTCTCTTCAGCTGTAAATGAGATTCAGAGCTACCTTGGTTTTCTAACTACAAGCTCTATTATTTTCTAGCAGAAAATGATACTCCAGGTGTTGCGGGGGCTCTCCTGTTTAGGGAAAGGAGCCCCTACCAACTGTTATCTCTCTTCTCTTCCCCAAGGTAAAGGGGAAAAGACAGAGAAAGAAGTAGTGGAAGAGATGAGATGCAAACTCCATTTTGAGCCAGGCTCAGAGGAAAGGGAGCTGGGGGCAGACAGTTCATGTAGAAGCAGGCCTGGTGCCAGCAGACAGCCAGTTTGGGCACTGGCCGAGGGCCCTGCAGTTGAGAGGAGCCCTGCAGCTGGGGCTAGGCAGGTGTAGCTCCCATGCAACTGCCCCCCATCAGCTGGCTGCACCACTTTGCATGTTGCACTGCCACTGCTTAAATAGGCCTGGCCATGTCAGCATGCATACTTGCCGTCACCCAAGATGGCGATGTGGTCATCACCATGCTCTGCCACAATCTTGGGTAATGGTAAGCATGTGCATGCAGTGTGCTAACGTGCTGACATGGTCCAGCCTATTTAAGCCCCCTGCAGTGGAGGTAGTACCACGCACTGCCATCACCTTTGGGGGCCCATTGAAGTCTGGTGCCCAAGGGCCTGCTGCAGTCTGGTGCCGGCTCTGCGTAGAAGTTTCTGTTATAAGCTTCTCCCAGGTGAAGTCTCATGCCATTCCTAGAATAATTTTGTCCTTTTTATATATGTTCAGGCCTTCAAATTCCCCCCTCCCAATTTTCTCATAAACTGAAATTTGCCAGTTAGTTGCTCTAGGTCCTAGAAAATAAGTGCCTATCTTTGTTAAGTAGTCTACAAAAGGTTGGCACAGGTTATAACTTGAAAGAAAAATGCAGCCACAGCAGATAAAGAAACAATACCTGCCAAGCCCCTGTTTATGAGAGAATTTAGAATCTAGGCTAGGGGTGGGAACCTGTGGTCCTTCAGATGTTATCACACACCCATAAGCCCCAGCCAGCATGGTCAATAGTCAGAGATGATGGGAGGTGTAGTCCAGCCAACATCTGATTTTCATTGATTTTATTTCAAATACTGTAGATTATTTTCTGAGACAATGTGATGTGAGTTAGGGGCAAATCACCCAGCTCTAATAAACAGTATGATAGTTAAACTCTTGTAGGAAGGCTGCTTGGTAGGTATTTGTGGTGTCAACTAGAAACACCAAATTATCCTCTACTACCCAAAATGTAACACCCTTTGTCAGTTCTTTAGAGTCTGAGTAAGTTTTTCTTTTATTGATGCAAAGGCAGAAACCAACAACAAAGATCTGTTACTTCAACACTTCATGCAACTGACCACTTCCAAACAGTCCCCTAGCTTTAGCCCCGCCCCATTTTTCACAGCACATAAATACAGAGTTGTATATTATGCACTTTAGCAAGAAAGGAAGAAACAACTTTGTAAGAAAAGGTAATCAAGCAGCAGTTTTCAAGGTGAAGTAGACACAAGTCCAGATATTTATTTTTGCATTTGCAAGACTTAACAGCATTTGCAAACTGATGGTTTTACAATAAGTTTTAGAATCTGTCCAGATATTGAATTTCCAGTGTTCCGCAGTTGTGTACAGTTTTAAAAAGTATTTTGTTCATTGGGCTAGTAGCATTTTTTCAAGATATCTTTATTCCTCCACATACACCCCAATTCCTAACTGTTTCTAATCTTCTATGCCTTCATAAGCTGGCCTCTGCTTTTCATTAGCAGGTGAGGTGGCATCAATAAGCTTGATGATGCTCCTTTGCCTTGATGCCTTGTGGGTCACATACAGTTTTAATTAGAGAAGGGGCTCTTTGGGGTGAATTGAGTTTCAGGGTCAAAAATGTTCTGTTTAAAAGTTTGCATTGAGACAATGAGTAAAGCTAATATTATAATGTATGACATCTATATTGTTTAAACAGCCAAGCTCATGTTACTGGTGGCTAATCTAAATCCTAGAATGGAACAGAAGAAAGCAAATGTGTTACATTATGTGATTTACGTGTAGGGTTCCTGCTGATGAAAAGAGGAAACTGAAATGGATATTGAGCCCTTAACCCCAAGGCAAACTTTGCCAGCTGTCACCTAATTCCATAAAGAATCTACAAACAGGGGCAATTCCTGGGGAGTCTTGCTGCTGGTAGTCATTGATAGTTTCTCTCCACTCTTTAATTGAGTTGAATGAAAAGTACAGGAGTGTCATGTTCTGTGTATTTTTAAAGGAAAGGGGGCAGATTTTATAATTTATTAAGCCCTTTGATTTTTGTAATTCATTATACCAACATACTCTAGGTTATTTGGTCAGATTAGTAATGGAGACGTACAACAGGAACTTGAATTTGCCTTCAGAACTGATCTTGCAGACTTTCAAAATGAGCAAAATATGGCATAGTTCAATACCGCTACCTTTGATAGATTGCGATGCAGATGCTGTTGAAGATTAGATCACCATAAACTAAGATATAATTAATCATGTTGAGGCTGAAGCACTATGCCTCTGTAAAAGTCTTAATCTTCTAAAGTGTGCTGCATATAAGGTGCCTTAAAACAGAGTGTTGTCAAGTCCACTGGAATGTATTTATTTCCAATAATTTATAACCTCCTTCTCTATATAAAGATATACAAAGTAAATTGAACTGAGAATCTAAGAGTCTGAGATAGGACCAGCCTCGTGAATTACCATGGACTGTGTATGTTTGCACCACAGTTGCAAGGAATATGGATGTACATCAGTCTCTGTGACTGGCATAGTTGAAGCTCAAGGATTGGGTAGAACTAAGAAAAATATTAGGAACCTGATCTGTTATCTTTGGTAGGATTATCTGTAGTACCTTTGCTTGATCTCTTTCAGGTTCAGGCTTCTCTAGTTCAAACCATTGACCTCAGAGACCATGAGTTTGAGAATAGATCTTCCAGGTTGGGACTTGGCAGCAGTCACCACACCCTCAGCCTGCCCCTGGCATATCTGTTATCCTTGAGAAATAATATCACTGGCTATTTGGCGTTTTCTTTAACTTAGTTGTTTCTTAACATCCAAGGCCTAGGCTTTCTTTTAAATTTTAAATGAATGAGGTAAATGAGGAACAATGAATTTGTATGAATCTCTTGCCTTTTACTGGAGATAACCCTCAGAAAAGGGAACAATGGAACAGATGGGAAGAAAAGGTACAAATTTATTTTTAGAGGAAGTGGGAGAAAGTCACAGAGAACGTCACCCATATGGAAAATACGTTGGAGTATCGTCCTAAGTGGAATTGTCCAGCAGTTGCTTTTATGTCTGCAAGGGAAGAGGACCATCACCGCCCAGGGAGGGAGAGCCATCTGCCTGCTTGTGCTGCTGCTTGGCCAACATCTCTGCTCTCTCCTTCTTGGGCTCCTGCTCTGCACGTGGGCACCTTGCAGGACCAGGCCCCAGCTGTCTGGATCTCTGTTGCGGTCGTTGGCCTGGATAGGGTTGCTGTCGCTCGGGAGAGGATGCTAATACCATCACTGTGCTGCTGCTATCATCTGCTGCTGCCATCTGCTGCCTGCTTCTATCAGCTGCTGCGGTCGATTGCTGTGTGCTATTGTCACCTGCTATTGTCATCTGTCGCTTGCCTAGAACCGTTGTGGACGCTGTTGCTGCGGCTGCTATTGCCTTGACCTGAGTGTGGACATTGCCATCACTACTGGCACTTTATTATTTTAATGTTGTTGTGTTGTATGAGTGAGGATTGTGTGTGTGTGTGTCGTGTGTGTGTGTGAATTTAGTGTGTATTGGTGTGAATGTGCATTGTGTGAGTGTCTGTGACTTGGTGTGTGTGTATATGTGAGTTTTATTTGTTTTAATATGTGCCTGGGAGAGAGTATTATACATCGACCGGGGAGACTTTCGGGGGGGCCAATTAGCGTAGTGACGGGTAATGGGAGGTATGGCGTTGTGAGGAGAACGTGCCAGATAAGGGGAACTCGTCCCAGACAAGTAGTGTCTGTGACTTGTTCCGGTTCTCCTCACATCCCCAGGACTGATGGTTGTTCTATCAGTCAGCCTTCGGATCTCCATGTGCTGTTGTTAAACGCCAGGTCGGTTCACCATAAGATCTCCCTTGTCCATGATTTAATTGTGGACGAGGCTGCCGACCTGGCGTGTATAACTGAGACCTGGGTGGGCGATCAGGGAGGCGTTGCTCTTTCCCAGCTCTGCCCACCTGGGTATGCGGTTCAGCATCATGGTAGAACCGAAGGACGGGGAGGTGGGGTTGCTGTGGTCTATAGGAGTTCTTTCTCACTCACCAAGCACCCTGTCCAGGTGACGACTGGTTTAGAGTGTCTCCACCTTGTGTTGGGCCAGAAAGACAGACTGGGAATTTTGTTGGTGTACCGCCCGCCCTGCTGCCCAACAAATTATCTAACTGAGCTGACAGAGGTAGTCTCGGAGGTACTGTTGCAGTCCCCTAGACTTTTGGTACTCGGGGACTTCAACGTCCATGCCGAGACTGCTTTATCTGGGGCGGCTCAGGGCTTCATGGCCTCCATGACAACCATGGGGCTGTCTCAGGTTGTTACCGGCCCAACGCATGTGTCGGGACATACTCTTGATTTGATCTTCGCCACTGGGCATGGAGATGGTGATCTGGTGGTTGGGGATTTGTCATCTACCCCATTGTCATGGACAGATCACCGCTTGCTGAAGTTTAGGCTCACAGCGACCCTTTCCCTCTGCAAGGGTGGGGGACCTATTAAATTGGTCCGCCCCCGGAGACTAATGGATCCTGAGGGTTTCCAAAGGGCTCTGGGGGATTTTCCGACTGAGAAGACTGGCGCTCCTGTCGAAGCCCTGGTTGGATTGTGGAATATGGAGATGACCCGGGTGGTTGACATGATTGCTCCCATGCGCCCCCTCCTATGTAGAGCTCATACAGCTCCATGGTATACCGTGGAGCTGAGAGTGATGAAGCAAGAGAGGAGGAGGCTTGAGTGCAGATGGAGGCGAACTCCTGACGAATGCAATTATGCTTTGGTAAGTGCTTCTTCTAAGCGGTATATAGTAGCGGTGAGGGCACCAAAAAAGAGATATTTTGCTGCCACAATTAAGGCATCTCTCTCCCGCCCGGCGGAGCTCTTTAAAATTGTACGAGGGCTTTTACATTCTGGCCCTCGGGATATTATGGATTCATCTGTAGCCCGCTGTGATGAGTTCGCGAGGCACTTCCAGGATAAGATCGCATGCATTCGCCGGGACTTAGACTCCAATGTTATGACAGTGAGTTCCAACGAAGCATCCAGAACACGGTCTTGTCCTTATTTATTGGATGAGTTTCAGTCTGTACAGCTTGAGGATGTTGACAAGATCCTTGGACTGGTGCGGGCGACCACATCTGTTCTGGACCCTTGCCCCTCTTGGCTGGTGAAAGCTGGCAGGACCGGAACCGCCGGCTGGGCCAAGGAGATAATAAACGCCTCTTTGAGAGAGGGAGTGGTCCCTGACTGCCTAAAAGAGGCGGTAGTGAGACCACTCCTGAAGAAATCCTCTTTGGACCCAGATAACCTGAACAACTATAGACCTGTGGCGAATGTTCCGTTCTTGGGCAAGGTACTGGAATGGCTGGTTGCCGGTCAGCTCCAGGGGCTCTTGGATGACACTGATTATCTTGATCCATTTCAATCCGGTTTTAGGCCCGGTTTTGGCACCGAAACAGCCTTGGTCGCCCTGTATGATGACCTTTGTCGGGAGAGGGACAGGGGGAGTGTGACTCTGTTGATTCTCCTTGATCTCTCAGCTGCTTTTGATACCATCGACCATGGTATCCTACTGGGAAGACTCACGGAGTTGGGAGTTGGGGGTACTGCTTGGCAGTGGCTCCGCTCCTACTTGGTGGGTCGCCACCAGAAGGTAGTGCTTGGGGAACATTGCTCGATACCCTGGACTCTCCATTGTGGAGTCCCGCAGGGATCGGTTCTGTCCCCCATGCTTTTCAACATCTACATGAAGCCGCTGGGTGCGGTCATCAGGAGTTTTGGGCTGCGTTGTCATCAGTACGCTGATGACACGCAGCTCTATTTCTCCTTTTCATCCTCCTCAGGTGAGGCTGTTAACGTGCTAAACCGTTGCCTGACCGCGATAATGGACTGGATGGGAGCTAACAGACTGAAGCTCAATCCAGACAAGACCGAGACGCTGTTGGTGAGTGCCTTCTCTGCTCAGATGGTGGATGTTCATCCTGTTCTTGATGGGGTTACACTCCCCTTGAAGGAACAGGTTCGTAGCTTGGGAGTTCTTTTCGATCCTTCCCTGTCTCTTGAGGCCCAGGTGGCCTCGGTGGCACGGAATGCTTTTTACCATCTTCGATTGGTAGCCCAGCTACGTCCCTATCTGGACAGTGATGACCTCGCTTCAGTTGTTCATGCTCTGGTAACTTCTAGATTGAACTACTGCAATGCGCTCTACTACTGCCCTTGAAGACTGTTCGGAAACTACAGCTAGTCCAGAATGCAGCAGCCAGATTGTTGACGCGGACCAGAAGGTCCGCTCATATAACACCTGTTCTGGCCCATCTGCACTGGCTTCCTATTTGTTTCTGGGCTAGATTCAAAGTGCTGGTTTTGACCTATAAAGCCCTACAAGGCATGGGACCGCAATACCTGGTGGAACGCCTCTCCCAATATGAACCTACCCGTACACTACGCTCAACATCTAAGGCCCTCCTCCGAGTACCATCCCATCGAGAGGCTCGGAGGGTGATGACTAGAACCAGGGCCTTTTCAGTAGTGGCCCCCGAACTGTGGAACAGTCTCCCTGATGAGGTGCGCCTGGCGCCAATGCTACTATCTTTTTGGCGCCAGGTGAAAACCTTTTTATACTCCCAGGCATTTTAAAGTGTATTTTAAAAAGCATTTCCGTATTTTGGATGTTGTTTGGTTCGTTATTGGTTTTTTTATTATTATTATTATTTATTATTTATTGTATTTATTGTATTTATATATTGTGCTTGTTTTTATCTTTTTGTACACCGCCCAGAGAGCCTTCGGGCTTAGGGCGGTATATAAATTAAACTAAATAAATAAATAAATAAATAAATAAATGTCAAGTTTATTTTGCAATATGTGACAAGTCAGAGATCTGATTATAGTTGTAGACATATGATAAAAGAGCTTCCTCTTAATGCCTATGAACCAATCTGCACATTCTGGCAGGTCTGCCAAAATAGTGCAAAACAAGCTTTTATTGGGCTGCCTTAGTTTGCACCTGATCTAGGCTTGTTTACTTGGAAAGAGATTCCACTGAATTCAGTGGGAGTTATTTCCTAGTATATATTCTTAAGGTTGCTGTCATGTGGATCACCTTAGGTTGCAGCCTGTTCCTATAGCACATTTACTTGTGTTTGCTGAGACTTACATGCCAGTGCTCATGAGATCATCAGGCAAGGGCTTAGGATTTGTCTTGAGCAAGTGTCTCTGCATATCTGCCTTCACAAATCTACCTATGGCAATTGTGGGAAATCTTTGGTCTTCCAGATTTTGCTGAACTACAGCTCCCATCATCCCTAGCCATTGTTCATACTTGTTGGGGCTGATGGGAGCTGTAGTTCTGCAACATCTGCAGCACCAAGGTTCCCCACACCTTGTCTATAGGATCAGTGTCTGGGCTCAACTCAATTGCAGACTGTCTAAATCAGCAGTCTTCAACTTTTTCACAATCGAACCCACCTTTAATCCAAACATGCATTTGGGGAACCAATTCTTAATTTGTTTTACCATATATTTGTATGATGATAAGTGCTGCTGTTGCAACCCACCTTAGATCTGGCCATGATCTGTTAGTGGGGCCAAACCTACCAATTGAAGACCAATGTTTCAAATCAACCTTGTTGCATTTGGACTTTATGAACATCTCATCTACAAGGAACATTTATTACTTTTATCTAAAATATTTTAATATCAGTGTTCATCCTTCAGTTTCCAAAGAGGCCACAAACATATTTCTGTATTAAAATAAAAAATAATAGAGATAAATAACAACAAAATAGTGAGCACATCACAAAGCAATAGATTAAAAGTTCAAACAACAGTAAAACTAATCATTTATTTATTTATTTATTTATTTATTAGATTTATTAGTCGCCCATCTGGCTGGTTGTCCAGCCACTCTGGGCGACGTACATAACAGAACATACAAACACATCAGGACATTAAAATCTAAACATTAAAATCAGGAGAAAAGCTGTAACAAAGTCATTTAAAATCTGGGGAAACAGAAATCTTGCTAAACAATCAAGTTTGTTCTCAAGCATACAGCTAAGGAGAAGGAATTTCATAGCTGAGGAGTCGCTACCAAGAACGTCCCATTACTGGTAGTCCCCTACCTCACCTCCAAAGGAAGGAACCACACAGATCAGAGCTTCCAATTCAAATCTGTGATGTAGCCCTCACATGCTATGTTGAAATCATTCAAGACTGAAAAGGAGTCACATTTTATCACTCCAGTTTCACATAATTTCTGTGGGGAAAAATACACCACAATCATTGCAATTCTAAGCATAATTGCCATTTTGATTAATGGGACCTGCTTCTAACTAAACAGGAGTAAGGTTGTAATTCTGAGCTAATTCATACATGGCGGTATGATGGATAATTACCAGCCAGTGTCCAACATTCCATTCTTGGGGAAGGTAATAGGGCGTGCGGTGGCCTCCCAGCTTCAGGGATTCTTGGATGAAACAGAATATCTAGATCCATTTCAGTCTGGTTTCAGGCCTGGTTATGGGATGGAGACGGCCTTGGTGACCTTGGTGGACAACCTACACAGACAGCTGGACAGGGGGAGTGTGTCCCTGTTGGTTCTCCTGGACCTCTCAGTGGCTTTCGATACCATTGACCATGGTATTCTTCTGGGTCGCCTTGCGGGGATGGGACTCAGGGGCACTGTTCTGCAGTGGCTCCGTTCCTTCCTGGAGGGACGAACCCAGAAGGTGGTGCTGGGGGATTCCTGTTTGACCCCTTGGCTGCTCACCTGCGGGGTCCCTCAGGGTTCAGTTTTGTCCCCTGTGCTATTTAACATCTACATGAAACCGCTGGGAGTGGTTGTCTGGGGGTTTGGGGTTCGGTGCCCTCAATATGCTGATGACACCCAATTCTATTTCTCCTTCCCACCTACTTCCAAGGAAGCTTTCTCGGTTTTAAACCAGTGCCTGGCATCAGTGGTGGACTGGATGGGGGCGAACAAATTGAAGCTTAATCCAGATAAGACAGAGGTGCTCCTGGTCAGTCGTAGGGCGAATCAGGGAACAGGGATACAGCCGGTGCTGGATGGGGTTACACTCCCCCTGAAGACACAGGTTTGTAGTTTGGGTGTACTCCTGGACTCAGCTCTAAACCTGGACTCCCAGGTTTCTGCGGTGGCCAGGAGCGCTTTTGCACAGTTGAGACTAGTGTGCCAACTGTGCCTGTTCCTTGAACTGTCGGACTTGGCCATGGTGACACATGCCTTAGTTACATCCAGTTTAGATTACTGTAACACACTCTACATGGGGCTGCCTCTGAAGACTGTTCGGAAACTCCAGCTGGTTCAACATGCTGCTGCCAGATTGTTAACTGGGGCGGGTTACAGGGCCCGTACTACCCCCCTGTTAAAAAAGCTCCACTGGCTGCCAGTCTGTTTCCGAACACAATTCAAAGTGCTGGTGATGACCTATAAAGCCCTATACGGCTTAGGTCCAGGCTTTTTATCAGACCGTATCTCCCTGTATGAACCTGCCCGGGCCCTGAGATCTTCAGGAGAGGCCCTTCTCTCGGTACCCACCTCCTCTCAAGTACGATTGGTGGGGATGCGGGATAGGGCCTTCTTGGTGGCGGCCCCTAGGCTGTGTAATGCTCTTCCTAGGGATATAAGAATGACCCCCTCCCTGCAGTCCTTCTGGCGTTAAGCAAAGACCTTCCTATTCTAACAAGCTTTCGGTACTGACGGTTGCTAAAGTTGGGACTGCTGGGAACTGCACTACTAATGCTGAATTTTACTATTTTTACATTGGTTTTGATTCCTTTTTATCTAGCAGTATGATTGGTTTTAATATTGGATGTAGTTTAATTTCATTTTAATGTAGATTCTGTATGTTTTAATTATATGTGCTTTTATCTGGAAGCCGCCACAAGTTCCAGTATTGGAAGGATGGCGGGATATAAATAAAGAATAACTAACTAACTAACACAGGAGCAAGTCTCAGACTCACACATGTACACTGCACATAAAACATTTAATGTGAGCTGGATATTATGTATCTAAATTCCTACATTAGTGGGCCCTGATTACAGTTTGTCCAACGCAGAACAGGAATGGGACTTACTCATGCCAGCATTTGTTAACTCCACCTGGGCTCCTTGGGAGAAAGGGCAGAATAGAAAAAGTAATAAATAAACAATCATGGTTCTGCATGCAGGCCTAAATTCACCCCCACAAGAGGTAGTGATTGCTACCAGCTTGGATGGAATTGAAAGAGGATTCGATAAATTCATGGAAAATAAGGCTATCTATGGCTTCAAGCCATGAAGGCTGTGAACTATAGGAGGTAGTATGCCTCTGTATAGAGGTTGCTAAAAATCACAAACAGGAGAGTGCTGTAGCGCTCAGGCTTCCCATGGGCATCTGGCTGTCACTGAAAGAACATGATGCTGGCCTAGATGGGATTTTGGACTGATCCAGCAGGGCTCTTCTTCTTATGGTGCATATTTAGCTTACATTGCAAAGCTGTACATGAAAATTATACAGCCATTATTGATGCTGCATATTCATGATTTGTTTTTATGCTCATCGTTGCCCTTCCCTGTTCTTTCCTTTGTGTATTCTCATGACACAAAAGGTCCCAGTGTGTCCAGGTAATTCCATTTTCTGGTTGGTTTATCCCTGACCCAATCTCATTATATAAAGAAACACGTGTTTCATTATTTTTGTAGAAATAGGATTGGCAAGGAAGTTGCTGGCGGTTTGAATATGCTTGTGCTCCACTTTAGCCAGATTATATAAGCAATGGACTAGAATTGACTCCTTTCTAATGAGGCCTCACTGGTAACAAACGCTTGGTGGAGACTGTTTAACAATGAGCTTGAGTTCCTTTTGTGAATGACTGACTGCTGTCTACTCCATATAATCAGGATGTCTGCAATCAGGACACCTGCGTTCCTGAGACATTGCCCAGGGAACCAATTTATCCTAATGACAGTGGAAGATACTGACTGCTGCACAGATGCTGGCTTCCTCTGAACAATGGTGCATTAGCAAAAACAAATAAATAAATAAGCCCCTTAACAGTTGTGCATTGGACTAATGCCAGTGGGTTAAGTGGTGTTTAATCAGGTGCTAAATAGGTAATAATGTAATAATACTTTGCATGTACATCATGTTAATAGTTTCTTACCTGTAATCCCAAAGTGCGTTAAAAATGGCTAACCCTCATCTCCCTCCTGTAAGGGGGGAGTATGGTCCAGAGGGAAGAACTGCATCAAGGAAGTGAAGTAATTCATTCATAGCGACTCATTGAAGATACCTTTGACTTGATGAAATTGGGATAAGCTGTAAGTATAATTTTCTGTGGACCAATGGTTAGAGAAGTAGGCAGCACCAGAACAGCACATGTGATACACACAGGTTTTAAAGTCTCAGCCTATTCATTTATTTAATATATATCTATTTGTATTCTGCCTTTTCTCATGCAGTTCACAAGAAAAGAAAATAATAATATACAACAAAATGCAATAAAACATGACATATATAACACAACATTATGTTAACAAAATGCGAGATGGAAGTGGGCTGTGAAGTTGGCAGTAAAAGCCCTTTGACGCAGTGCACGAAAATGAGAAACAATAATGAGCATTTCTCTTTCTTTCAGTACATCTGACCAGCTGAAATGGAAAAACTGTGTAGAAAAAAAATCTATCACAAACACAATGCTTCCTTTACAGTACAGGCTGCAACAGGAGAGCAAGCCTTCTCTGCTAGGAAAATCAAATATCATGTTTGACCTCTTGTCTATTAAGGACATCACTTCATAGAATCTTAGAATTATTAAATGTGACAATGAATATACTGTTCTGTGTTCTTTTTCATTTCACAGAATCAGAACTGTGAGAAGCTAAAAAACCCCCATCATCCTATTATTATTATTATTATTATTATCTTTATTTATACCCCGCCATTTTTCCAAAACTGGAACTCACGGCGGCTTCCAGATAAAAAACACATATAATTAAAAACATACAAAGTCTACATTAAAATAAGATTAAACCATTTCCAATATTAAAACCATACACACATACAGCTAAAAGAATTCAGACTAGTTTAAAAATCCTACTCAAAGACAGTCTCATCTCCACACCAGATTAATATATGCCTGTGGTGGTTCTAGGGGTTCCTTGGTACTTTATTAAGGGTTCTTCAATGAGAAGTTCAGTTGATAGAAGACAAGCTTCTTTACAATTTTCTCATTGCTACCAAATTTTGCACCCACTGGGCTAGCGTTAGGTGCGTTCTACAGTGTTTACATAGGGTGGCTAAACCTTTTTTTGACTGAAGGACTACATTGACAACTGGGTGCTTCTCCAAGGGTCACATGGCAGTGGTTGGCATGGCCAAAGTGGCCAATGCATGTTTACATGTATGCAACCATGCCTGCATGCACACATATACGTACATATTCAGCAAAGGAGAGGGGACAGAGAAGCAGATGCACACCGACTTAGCAAAGAAAGGGGGGTCTTCCACATCACAGTATTTTCTAGATTGTCCTCGAGAAACAGAAAGAATTGCTCCTTCCTATTTCCTTAGCCTCTCCAAGACTTTCTAATAATGGTGCTGTGCCAGAGGGAGAAGTTGCACTTTTAAAAGGTAAGAAGAGGCACTCAGTTGTGGAGGAAGGTGGTGGCCCACTAAAAATGATGTAGTGGGCCAGGTCCGAGTTGTGGGTATGCCACCCCAGATGTAGGGAGACAGTGTGACCAAATAAGCCAGTGACTATATCTGCTGCTCCACCACTAGCACATGAAATAGGTGGATTGTTACTATTCTATGTACCCACTGATTCCTTGGGCTTGTGCCAGAGCAACAGTGGCAAGTCTTTGGTTTTTTAATGTATACAGATCTTGAGATTCTAAATATATGGGCTGTCACACATCAGAATTGAAAATGTGATACTACACATCTGATTAACAGATTGTACATAGCACAATGAAATGCATCCCTTAGAATCTATACTTAAGTTCTGAGGCCATTATTTCAGAAGATGTCTATAGTGGGAAAGGAGGTATGTGGTCACAACTTGTGCTGGGAGTAGAAGAGACAAAGTTGTGGATGGAATGATTAACTATCCAAGATATCTGAGATGAGTAGAGCTCACTCTTGGCAGGCAAGAGGAATTCTAAGCAAATCTTTTCCCAATCCCACTAGAGCTCCACCCTGCTACAAAGCAACATATAGGGTAGGCAGATATTTCCCCTAGCAGCACTCAGAAGTGCTCTTTTAAATAAAAGCAAGATGCTAGCCTATTAAATACTGTCATTCAAACAATCAGCAGAAACAGACAAGAACAATGTTAAATACTGGTGTTCACATATCTACTTGTTACATTACCATGGTAATATTAAAACCTGAGAAAGATAAGCCATGTTTTAGATTCTAAAGCTTTCAAGTACAACGCAACATTTTGTTGTCCGTTGTTTCCAAATTTCCATTTAACATAATACACTTCCTTTGGAAGTATTAACTTCCCACACTGGATTAAATTTCCTCTTGTTAAGGACTTGTATAGAATTTTTTAAACGTACAATGGACAGGCAAAATGTCCACACAAGAGTGTTAATTCTGCCTCCATTTTCTTGGCTTTAGTAATGAATTGCCAAGTCCAAGCCTTTAAACTCTGAAAGTAACAAAACAAACCTAATTTGTACGGATCATTTTCTGGGATGGAAACCTACCACATACCAACACACAAATAAAGCAAAGTATTAAGCTGACAATATATTATGACTGCATTCTGGCAGAATGTATGAAAAAGTATGTATGAATGTATGACATGTATGGAAAAGTTGACATGTGCAAGCATCAGGTACAGAAACAGTTTGTGCATTAAAATGCTTCAAGTGGTTTTTTATGTTTTGTGGCAATAATCTGTTTCATAATTCTTAAACACTGGAAAATGTGCCCTCTTCTGTTGAGTATCATTTGAAGAATTGTAACTAAGGATGGGGGAGAAATTCAATTCAGTTCGCATTTAAAGCCGAATTTCCGAAACAACATGAGAACCAAAACACAGCCATCCTTTGAATTTCACACTTACCCGAATGTTATGATGCAGTTCTCCAACTAAGCAATGTTTACAAATGAATATATTGGTGAAAATGACATACACAAATGCATTATATTAGGATAAACTGCTTGCAAAAAATGTGTACATTAGGAGAAATTTGCACTAAAATGCTGATGAATTTTCATAAGGATTTTTTTTTAAATGTAAATTGCTGCAATAATGTGGAGAACCTAATTCAAGATGAAAAAAATGAGAAACTAAGCGAACTGAAATTGACAGATCATTCCATCCCCAATGGTAACGCTAGTTGCTATACCAATTTCCCTGTTTTACTGGTGGTGTTGATGCCATGCATCTAATGTATATTATTGTGGAGATAATGTATCAGACATGCATTTATTACAAAATCCTCAAATGTACACATATGTGGTAAACAAGTGTACAGAGCAGCATTCCACTATGTGCATGTTTTAAAATATTTTGGCCAGCCCCTTTATATGGCTGGTGGTACTTGCTTTCGGATGGGGGTAAAAAGCCAACCTTGTACCCATGATTTTACCTCCACCAGTGCAACCTTTAGACAAACAGAGAGCAATGCAGAGGCTGTGCACCCTAAATAAAATTAGTTTCTTAATGTGAATGCTCCTAGAAAATGACGACCTTGCTACTGTGATAGATGTGTTCAAACACCCAGACTCACCTGGCCACCCCACTCCTGCTAGCTTTAAGCAGCCAGGAAGGGTAGGGGTCCAGAGATCACATGGCCAGCTGCACTGCAGCAAGTATCCTATTCATATCACCAGGCCACATCAACTGGAAATGATCCCATAACACTGAGCCAGATACTGGGCCAGTACAAATGATGTATTGTTTGTATGTATAATACAATCAATATTCATGTTAAATCATTGTATATGAAGCTTGGCTTCAAAATAGCTTGGCTTAAATACTGCTCAGACTCCACATCCAATGTGCTTTGAGTTTTCTTTACACACACAAAGAAAGAGAGAGACACAGTTGATTTGGAATGTAAAGTTTTATTAGCTCTAATTTGGATAGACAAAAGATGTATTGTTTTTCAATTAATTCTAATAATGCTAACATAATTCAACATTTATCTTTGCATCATTATGTCTTTTATAGCTGGTCCATAAATCAGGAATAAAAGGTAATCAAAATAAGATATCCAATAAATCTATGACAAAGGACATAAATCCAGACTGAGCTGTGAAAGGGTTTCAACCTTTAGCACCACCACGGCTTTATAGGTGATGATGGAAGAGGGTATCCCATGTTTAACCTGTCCCTTGAAGAAATGGCCTAGACTGTAACAGCAGTATCATTTCCTCTTTGAGTGGGTGTGGTTTTAGGATTGGTTAGGGTGCTTTAGTCCATCTGTTTAGCAAGCCCAAGCTAGCTAGTTTTCTACATGTGTATTTGTTGTTCCTGAATAAAGAAGGTTCTTGAAGTTGTTGCGCTGCTATAGTGCGTGTGGTCCAATACAACACCAAAAGCAGGTTCGGTATAGGAAAAGATCCAGTCACAGGCAATGGTTTCGTTAAGAGTCCTTTTACTGAGACATTCAGAATTACAATCAGCTTCTTCCACATCACGCTACACCCCCACACCACTTTCGGTTTCTCTCAAGCCTTAAGTAGATAAGAGTGCCCTTGTATTGGCACAGCTGCCACAGACAGCCTTGGTATTCTCCCTAGCCAGATTAACCCCATAAGAGCAGGTTTTTCAGTTGCTTTCCTCTCTGTGAGGAACACACACATAACCTGAGAGCCCAACAGCCCCCACCTGTTTCTCACAGAATTTCCAATGCCCTCTTATCTATTACATGCACTTGCTGTAACATTTGGTTACCGTTGACAGCACCTTATACATTTCAGCTTTGCTTTACACGTTAACATTTTCCGGATTCCAGGCTTTCTTTATACACTACATCTGTTACATTTCATAAATAGATCAATCAACATTCCTTTCCCACTTTTCATCGTCGCATTTAGGTTTCACACATGTTAAATACAACATTTCTGCATCCATGTTTTGTTTAGTGTATGCCCCCTGGTCTGTGATAAGACCAATTGTGAATCTTTCAGGCGGTTTCCCTTTGTTCTCTCTCTCTGAGCGTCATAAGGGAACTTGGGATTCCATTTCCCTTGTGCCATTGTTGCCTGCACTAGTTCCTGGTAACTCCCTCTCATGTAATGACACATCATCAGCTTTTCTTTTCTTAATGTTATGTTTCCCCCAAATGAGCTCATTTAACGCGTCCTTTAATGGCATTTGCAGTACTTCTTCCTTTGCGCTAGGACCTGGCTGTATGTCCTCCTCTTTTACTGCATGTGTATCATGTGACCCATTTAGGTTTATGGTCTGACTTTGCTTCCATTCCTGATCTGAAACTTTGATGCTTCGACTAAGAACTACTTGTTGCAGCTCAGGAACCCAGACCCTGTAATAAGCGTTCTGAAAGCCCAGCACATGTCCCTCCTGGGCTCTCGATGCTAACTTACCACGCCTTTTATTCTTGGGCACATGAACCCAACATTTAGCCCCAAAACGCTCAATGTGCCTTATCCGTGGTTTCTTCTGTTGGCTATTAAACCGAGAAAGCAGAGGTTAAATTTCCACAAGTGAGCTACGTGACTTGGAAGCGAAAGTTGGCAGAGCTCGAGCCATCTTCAAGGACACGTTGCTAAGCAACCTAGGCTCAGGCAGCTGGCCTTATCTATATAGAGGGCCAGCAGACACTTGTGAGTGTGGGGGTTGAGGAGTTTGTTAGTAGAGAGAAAGAGCTTGTAAATGTATCCTGAAACTTTTCATGTCAGTAAAAGTGACTCTTAAAACCTATGTCTTGTCTGGCTGAGTGATTCAACTGGGATCTAGCCTATCACTATACTGTTCTGCATCCTGGGCATCTGCTTGCGCCAGATACAACATCCAACAAGTGGTAGCAGAGGATGGTTACCTGGTGCTGATGGTTACCTGGTGCTGAGGATTGCAGAAAAGCGGCAGAGAAAAGCCAGAACTGCAGACCAGCGAGTAAAACAGCAGAGAGACGGAGAAACCGAAAGCTGAGCTGAAAGCTGTGAGAGAGCCGTGGGAAAAAAAAACCTGACTGAAGGACAGAGGTGAGAAGCTCTAATTACAAAGGCGGTGAACTGTGAAAAGTGAAAGTATGTCTGTTACGTTATCGGCCGGGATTCCCTTGGAAAGGCTGACAGGGAAAAATTATGGCACTTGGAAACAGAGAATGCAGGCTTTTCTAGTGAAAGAAGACCTGTGGAAAGCTATCGCAGAAGACCTACCCGCCGGGGTGCCTTTTCCAGCAGATTGGAGAAGGCTGGATGAGAGGGCAAAGGCGTTAATTGTTCTTGCTATTGATGATTCTCAATTACTGCACGTGCATGATGCAACAACGGCAAAGGAAACCTGGGAAACTTTAAGAAATATTCATGTGAAAAAGACTGCCAGTTCTAAAATATATCTTGCCAGAAGATTGTATCAGATGCGCTTATCTGGAGATACAACCATGTCAGAGCATTTGTTGGAAATAAACAGACTGTTTACTGAGTTGTCAGAACGTGAAATTGAACATTCTCAAACGCAAAAAGTGTATATCACATTAGCTTCACTAGATTCAAGTTATGATAGTCTGGTGAGCTCTTTGGAAGCAATGGACGATGCAAATCTCAATATGGATTATATAGAAGGCAAACTTTTACAAGAATTCCAAAGGAGGCAGGAAATGGCAAAGCAGGAAAAGACTGAGTCTAAACACAACGTGGAAAAACAGAACAACAAAGCTGCACAAGAGAGACTGTATGGACAAAAGGCGTGTTATTTTTGTGGTTCCAGGCAACATCTTCTAAGGAATTGTGAAGCAAGAAGAAGAGAAAGAGGAAGAAAACCATGTGTACAGGTGATCTATGCTAGTAAGAATAAGCAATGTATTAACAATGAGCAGGGAAATAACTGTAAAGATTTATGGGCAATTGACAGTGGGGCAACAAATAGTATAATCAAAGATAAATCTATGTTTCATACATTTTGTGACGTAGAGATCATGTAATAATGGCTGATGGATCTAAGAAACAGATCAAAAGTAGGGGTACAGTGAAATTAGCAGGTTTCAATACCATTATGACAGATGTGCTGTTTGTTCCTGATATCGAATGTAACATTATGGCTGTGTCGAAACTCAATGAAATGGGGTTCACAGTAATGTTCAAAAGGGGTTCAGTGCATGTAATGAGAGGAGAAAAAATATTCATGAAAGGAATAGTGAGGAACTCATTGTTCTTCTTACACGTGAAACAAACAAATCATGTACTCATGTGTGCTAATAAGAAACCCCATAATAATTGTGTTCATTTATGGCACAGAAAACTAGGCCATATAGGATATGAAAATGTGGTGAAAACAACAGAGAACAGTAATGATGTGACATTGAGAAACTGTGAAAAATATGTAGACTGCCACATGTGTAAACAAACTAGGGCAGTTGTGGCTGCAAAGAACAAAGAAGCCATGCCCAGTACAAATGCACCTTATCAATTAATACACGTGGACTTAGTGGGGCCATTTCAACCTACTCAGGGGGGTGCAAGATATTTCCTGACAATAGTTGATGATTTTTCAAAATTCTGCACTGTTTATTTTCTAAAAGCTAAAAGTGAAGCTGCAGAGAAACTGAAAAGATTTATTACAAAAATTGAAGTGCAGTTTGGTGTCAAAATATAGAGAATAAGATCAGATCAAGGAGGAGAGTTCTTAGGACACTCTTTTACTGAATACTTGGATAAAAGAGGAATAAAACAGGAGTTAACAGCCCCTTATAGTCCTCATCAGAACGGGTTAGCTGAACGCTGGAACAGGTTGCTTCAGGACTCAATAAGATCAATGCTATGTGACTCCTCTTTAACACGAGGTTTCTGGGGAGAGTGTGTTCTGTATTCAGCTTACAGTCAAAACAGAATATTCCATAAGGCCACTGGATTGTCTCCTTATCAGAAATTGTATAACAGAAAATGCAGATTAAACCATTTGATTAGGTTTGGAGCAGAATGCTGGGTACATGGTCCCAAAAATAAAAGGACAGGGAAGCTGCAAAGGAGAGCAGACAAAGGGTACATGCTGGGATTTGAAAACACGTATTACAGAATATGGCTGCCAAAACAAAGGTCTGTAGTGTTAAGCAGAAGCGTGCAAGCAATAGAGCAGGATTGGGAAGAGAAAACATGTGGAGTTGGGAAACACTGAAGGTAGTAATGAACAAGAACAGGCAGACACAGTACCAATAAAACAAGAAGAAACAGGCAGCAGTAGTGAATCAAGTTCTAGCTCTGAGAGAGAAACAGAGGAATCGCCTGACACAGACACAGACACTAAGGCAGAAATACAACCACGCAGATCAGAGAGAACAACAAAAGGTATTCCACCTGTTAGATTTAAAATAAATTCCATTAAACATATAGACTTCAGTGACTGGAAAAAGTGGGATGATGGAAATCATGAAGAGTAATGAAATATAATGAAAATGATGCTGAGATTGCAATGGAGTAACTGTATTACAAATGAAAGTGATGTAAACTGAAATAAAAGGAAATGTATCAGAAGAATAAAACCAAATGATGTAAATGTAATGACATGTAATATGTAACACATGTAAATGGAAGAGAAATGTAACTGGCTGAATGTGGAAATTTAAGGTGGGGGATTGTTGGCTATTAAACCGAGAAAGCAGAGGTTAAATTTCCACAAGTGAGCTATGTGACTTAGAAGCGAAAGTTGGCAGAGCTCGAGCCATCTTCAAGGACACGTTGCTAAGCAACCTAGGCTCGGGCAGCTGGCCTTATCTATATAGAGGGCCAGCAGACACTTGTGAGTGTGGGGGTCGAGGAGTTTGTTAGTAGAGAGAAAGAGCTTGTAAATGTATCCTGAAACTTTTCATGTCAGTAAAAGTGACTCTTAAAACCTATGTCTTGTCTGGCTGAGTGATTCAACTGGGATCTAGCCTATCACTATAATGTTCTGCATCCTGGGCATCTGCTTGCGCCAGATACAACATCCAACATCTTCCCCGTCAGTTTTTCATAGGGAGACATTCCAAGACTCCTGTGTAACAACCTATTCTGGATATAAACAGCATATAGGATACACTCTCCCCAAAATGTGTTGGCTAGGTTTGAATCTCCCAACATGGTTCTCATGGACTCCTGAAGAGACCTATTTTTTCTCTCCGCAACCCCATTTGAAAATGGAGAAAATGGGGCAGTGAAGTTTTGGGCTATCCCCTTTCCATGAAGTCCTGCAAAGCTTGGCTCGTGAATTCGCCCCCCTGATCTGAGCGTATGCGTTTTATCGTGACCCCATGTTGTGTTTCCACTCTCTTTATGAACAAGCGTAATTTCGTATCTGCCTCATCTTTTCTCTTCAGCAAGTACACATGACAATACCTTGTGAAATCATCTACCACAACCATGAAATACTTAGCACCCCCCTTTGAACACTGCAATGGTCCAGATAAGTCGACATGTATCATCTGATATGGTGCAGTGGTTGTGCATTCTGTCTTTTGATTTATGGGTGCCACTGTGGCTTTAGCCCTGTAACACGCATCACATTCATATACTTGCTCACACCCCTGTAATTTCATGTCCTCACTATGAGTAGGGGTTTTCTTAATTGTGTCATAATGAGCATGACCCAATCTTCTGTGCCACTGATGTACACAGTTTTCGTGCAACTGTCTATTGGCACTTAATACAGCACATTCCGGCTCAGCGTGAGTGCTTTGCAATGTGAACAGTGACTCTTGCAGACACCCCTGCATGCATATCTCATTGCCTCGTTTAACAACACATCTCCCTTGCTCAACCGTTACAGAATAACCTATATCTGTTAGTTTCTTTACAGACAAAATATTACTTGCCAATTGCGGGACTAACAATACATCTGTCAAAATGGTCTGGAGCTTACTCAGTTTCAAAGTTCCACGCGCCAGGACGTCACATTTGGATCCGTCAGCCAATAAAACAGTTTCCTGCACTGGTTTCGATGAGTAAAATAGGCTTGCATCTTTTATGAGGCAATGAGACGCACCACTATCAATTACCCATTGAGAATTAATTGTTTTATGCTTCTGGGCACTAACAAAGTTCATACTAGAGTGCTTCCAGCCTCTGTCTCTTTGCTTGGCTGCACAGTTCCACTGTATATGTCCCCTTGCTCCACAAAAATAACAGGATTTTAGTCCATGCTGCTCTTTGAAGGTAGACTGCTTAGTTTTGACTGCTTCGGCTCAGTCTTCCTAGCCTCCTGTCTTCTTTGCCATTCTTGATTGAGTTTCTCTTTTCTACAAAATCCAGACTCAATCCTCCGTCAGACATCGCCTCCATAGACATCACGAAATTGTTCCATTTCTCATCAAGGGAAGACAAAATGATGTACACCTTTTGTAGATTGCTATGCTCGACCCCTCTGTCCTCCAACTCTGCAAACAGACGTCAAAATTCCGTTAAGTGCTCAATTATGGTGCTCTCCTCAGTTAGACGCCTCTGATATAACCTTCTCACCAAACAAAGTTTGCTCCCTGCGGTCTGTTGCACGTGTACAGTATTCAAAACTGCTGCTCCATGAGCTAGAGGGAGCCCCAGCTGACGAAGCGTCAAGGCCCCAGCTGACAAAGCGTCAAGGCGAGTTAAGCAGCAGAGCGAAAAGAGGGTAAGTAGCTCCCATTTATTCCATTATTTAAATTGAAGTAAAACAGCTCAGAGAAATAACTAATAAGGGCAGCCCAAGGTCACCCTGAGCTAGGAGCCAAATCTTGAAAGAACCTATATCTTAGGAGACAGATCCTAGGAGAAGGAAGCGTATAGAAAGCTAGTTTTCAACACCACCCTAGCAGGAAAGCTTCAGGGGACACTGTAAACAAGGCTAAATTCCAGTCGGAGAGAAGGGGGAAAAGGAAACTCCACCGATACATACAGGGAGAGAGTCAGCTCAGTCCTTGCTAAAAGGGCAGCTTCAGCCTTCCTGAAACACAACCACAAGCTCTGTTTCCCTAGGTTAAAGAAAGGTCAGGCTGTTCTAGGTGGGAAAACAAACAAACACAAAAGACTTGCCTGGAAGGCGCAGCCCCTTGCTGAGATTAAAAGCAGCCAAAAGCTTAAACAGCCCCGCCCCTCGCTCAGGAAGGAAGCCTGAGAGAATACTAAAGAGTTAAGCCCCAGCTGATAGCCATCAGCCTCAAGTAACACATCATTGGCTGGCAGCAGTAGCTGGGAGGAACCAGCCACACATATAAAGTCAGAGCACCTTAGCGAGGGAGCCTGTTCCACAAGCTAGAGGGAGCCCCAGCTGACAAAGCGTCAAGGCGAGTTAAGCAGCAGAGCGAGTTCGGCAGCAGGGCGAGGCGGCCAGGGCCCCCCACTCTGCCCATCTGTTCCCTGACCTCAACTAAACCGCAGTCTCCAACCCATTGACGTAATAAACCTTAAACAAAACTATGCAGGTAAGAAGCCAGCAGGGGTGTGGGGGCTTTCCAGTGTTTTGCACCGCCTGCAGCATGTATGACTATCTGCCTGTTGGACAGAAGTCATGGGTATGCTCTCGGTGCAATGAGCTCCTGGCTCTCCGGGAACGACTTCATTTCCTTGAGGCCAAGGTGGCGGACCTGGAAAAGCTGAGAGAGGCAGAGAGGTGTGTGGAGGAGGCCTTCAGGGATGTTATAGCTGTGTCCCACTCCAACTATGATAGCTCTCCTGCTATCATGGACAACGATGGTCTCGGGGAAGGAGAGCATCCAGCTGAGGAAGAGGGAAATGATCCCTTAGAAGGGACCCATTCCTTGGGGGATGAGCAGCTATCCTCTCGTGCCGAGGATATATCTCCAGGGGGTGGAGGGATCCTTGTAGTGGGTGATTCGATCATTAGGAACATAGACAGTGGGGTGTGTGATGGGCGTGTAGACCGCAAGGTGTTTTGCCTGCCTGGTGCGAAGGTTGCGGATATCGCCCGTCGTTTAGATAGTTTGGTAGACAGTGCTGGGAAGGAGTCAGTGGTCGTGGTGCACGTTGGCACCAACGACATGGGGAAATGCAGCTGTGGGGTCCTGGAAGCAAAATTTAGGTTGCTAGGTAGGATGCTGAAAGCCAGGACCTCCAAGGTGGCTTTCTCTGAAATGCTACCGGTTCCACGCGCAGGACCAGCCAGACAGGCCCAGCTTCGCAGTCTCAATGCGTGGATGAGACAATGGTGTCAGGTGGAAGGGTTTGGATTTGTTAGGCACTGGGGAACATTTTGGGACAAGCCGGGCCTGTACAAAAGGGACGGGCTCCACTTGAACCAGAATGGAACCAGACTGCTGGCACTTAAAATTAAAAAGGTGGCAGAGCAGCTTTTAAACTGACTGAGGGGGGAAACCCGACAGGAGCTGAGAAAGGTCCGGTTCGGAATAAACCTCCCCCCTGGGATAAAAACCAAAGAAATGATGAAATTTTAAAAGGGGTAGGCCTAGAAGTAGGCATTGTGAGAGCAGGGGCACAGGATATAAATTCAGAAGAGCAAAATTACCACAGGTCTAACCACAAGTGCCAAAGACACTTGAAGAGAGACACTGCTTACAAGTGCCTGTACGCTAATGCTAGGAGCCTGCGAACCAAGATGGGAGAACTGGAGTGCTTGGTCTTAGAGGAGAGCATTGATATAGTGAGCATAACGGAGACCTGGTGGAATGGAGAAAACCAGTGGGATATGGTTATCCCTGGATATAAACTATATCGGAAGGACAGGGAAGGACGTATTGGTGGCGGAGTCGCTCTATACGTGAAAGAAGGCATTGAATCCAGCAAGCTCGAAACCCCAAAAGAGGCAGACTCCTCCACAGAATCGTTGTGGGTGGTGATACCATGCCCAAGGAGGGACTTAATACTGGGAACGATCTATCGTCCCCCTGATCAAAATGCTCAGGGAGACCTTGAGATGAGATATGAAATTGAGGAAGCATCCAAACTAGGAAATGTGGTAGTAATAGGTGACTTCAACTACCCGGACATAGACTGGCTGCATATCTGTTCCAGTCATGACAAAGAAGCAAAGTTTCTAGATATTCTAAATGACTATTCCCTAGACCAGTTGGTCATGGAACCGACCAGAGGGACGGCAACCCTGGACTTAATCCTCAGTGGGGACCGGGACCTGGTGCCAGATGTAAGTGTTGTTGAACCGATTGGGAGCAGTAACCACAGTGCTATTAAATTAAACATACATGTAAATGGCCAATTGCCAAGAAAATCCAACACGGTCACATTTGACTTCAAAAGAGGAAACTTCACAAAAATGAGGGGATTGGTAAAAAGAAAGCTGAAAAACAAAGTCCAGAGGGTCACATCTCTCGAAAATGCTTGGAAGTTGTTTAAAAACACTCTATTAGAAGCTCAACTGGAGTGCATACCGCAGATCAGAAAAGGTACCGCCAGGGCCAAGAAGATGCCAGCATGGTTAACGAGCAAAGTCAAGGAAGCTCTTAGAGGCAAAAAGTCTTCCTTCAAAAAATGGAAGTCTTGTCCGAATGAAGAAAATAAAAAAGAACACAAACTCTGGCAAAAGAAATGCAAGAAGACAATAAGGGATGCTAAAAAAGAATTTGAGGAGCACATTGCTAAGAACATAAAAACCAACAACAAAAAATTCTATAAATACATTCAAAGCAGGAGACCATCTAGGGAGACAATTGGACCCTTGGATGATAAGGGAGTCAAAGGTGTACAAAAGAACGATAAGGAGATTGCAGAGAAGCTAAATTAATTCTTTGCATCTGTCTTCACAGTGGAAGATATAGGGCAGATCCCTGAACCTGAACTAACATTTGCAGGAAGGGATTCTGAGGAACTGAGACAAATAGTGGTAATGAGAGAGGAAGTTCTAAGCTTAATGGACAATATAAAAACTGACAAATCACCGGGCCCGGATGGCATCCACCCGAGAGTTCTCAAAGAACTCAAAGGTGAAATTGCTGATCTGCTAACTAAAATATGTAACTTGTCCCTCAGATCCTCCTCCGTGCCTGAGGACTGGAAAGTGGCAAATGTAATGCCAATCTTCAAAAAGGGATCCAGAGGGGATCCCGGAAATTACAGGCCAGTTAGCTTAACTTCTGTCCCTGGAAAACTGGTAGAAAGTATTATTAAAGCTAGATTAACTAAGCACATAGAAGAACAAGCCTTGCTGAAGCAGAGCCAGCATGGCTTCTGCAAGGGAAAGTCCTGTCTCAGTAACCTATTAGAATTCTTTGAGAGTGTCAACAAGCATATAGATAGAGGTGATCCAGTGGACATAGTGTACTTAGACTTTCAAAAAGCGTTTGACAAGGTACCTCACCAAAGACTTCTGAGGAAGCTTAGCAGTCATGGAATAAGAGGAGAGGTCCTCTTGTGGGTAAGGAATTGGTTAAGAAGCAGAAAGCAGACAGTAGGAATAAACGGACAGTTCTCCCAATGGAGGGCTGTAGAAAGTGGAGTCCCTCAAGGATCGGTATTGGGACCTGTACTTTTCAACTTGTTCATTAATGACCTAGAATTAGGAGTGAGCAGTGAAGTGGCCAAGTTTGCTGATGACACTAAATTGTTCAGGGTTGTTAAAACAAAAAGGGATTGCGAAGAGCTCCAAAAAGACCTCTCCAAACTGAGTGAATGGGCAGAAAAATGGCAAATGCAATTCAATATAAACAAGTGTAAAATTATGCATATTGGAGCAAAAAATCTTAATTTCACATATACGCTCATGGGGTCTGAACTGGCGGTGACCGACCAGGAGAGAGACCTCGGGGTTGTAGTGGACAGCATGATGAAAATGTTGACCCAGTGTGCGGCAGCTGTGAAAAAGGCAAATTCCATGCTAGCGATAATTAGGAAAGATATTGAAAATAAAACAGCCGATATCATCATGCCGTTGTATAAATCTATGGTGCGGCCGCAGTTGGAATACTGTGTACAGTTCTGGTCGCCTCATCTCAAAAAGGATATTATAGAGTTGGAAAAGGTTCAGAAGAGGGCAACCAGAATGATCAAGGGGATGGAGCGACTCCCTTACGAGGAAAGGTTGCAGCATTTGGGCCTTTTTAGTTTAGAGAAAAGGCGGGTCAGAGGAGACATGTTAGAAGTGTATAAAATTATGCATGGCCTTGAGAAAGTGGATAGAGAAAAGTTCTTCTCCCTCTCTCATAATACTAGAACTCGTGGACATTCAAAGAAGCTGAATGTTGGAAGATTCAGGACAGACAAAAGGAAGTACTTCTTTACTCAGCGCATAGTTAAACTATGGAATTTGCTCCCACAAGATGCAGTAATAGCCACCAGCTTGGACGGCTTTAAAAGAAGATTAGACAAATTCATGGAGGACAGGGCTATCAATGGCTACTAGCCATGATGGCTGTGCTGTGCCACCCTAGTCAGAGGCAGCATGCTTCTGAAAACCAGTTGCCGGAAGCCTCAGGAGGGGAGAGTGTTCTTGCACTCAGGTCCTGCTTGCGGGCTTCCCCCAGGCACCTGGTTGGCCACTGTGAGAACAGGATGCTGGACTAGATGGGCCACTGGCCTGATCCAGCAGGCTCTTCTTATGTTCTTAAAACAGTCCACATACGTTTTGCTGTGGGTTCATCTCTCACATATAGCAGTTGAGAGTCGGACAGTGCTAATGTGATAAAAGCCTTCGCCTTTTCATCCTTACGTGTCCATGCCGCTTGAGGGGCCGCCGGTGGGGTGGTGTCAATGACTTAAAACAGATCCTCTTTGATCAGAAAAGCCCTCATCCGTAGCTTCCAGCTGGCATAATTTGTTTCAGTGAGCCGTTCCATAGGCATTCCAGCAGACATATTTATTGCCATTCTCAGCGCTCTGCTTTCCGCTCACCTCTTTCTCACACGGCCTCCGACCAAGCTCGCGTCTCAGCTCCGAGGTTTCGGACCAGAACTGGCTCTAGCGCTGTATAGCGGACCAGAATCCTGGGCCCATAACCCTTGTTGCGCTGCTATAGTGCGTGTGGTCCAATACAACACCAAAAGCAGGTTCGGTATAGGAAAAGATCCAGTCACAGGCAATGGTTTCGTTAAGAGTCCTTTTACTGAGACATTCAGAATTACAACCAGCTTCTTCCACATCACGCTACACCCCCACACCACTTTCGGTTTTTCTCAAGCCTTAAGTAGATAAGAGTGCCCTTGTATTGGCACAGCTGCCACAGACGGCCTTGGTATTCTCCCTAGCCAGATTAACCCCATAAGAGCAGGTTTTTCAGTTGCTTTCCTCTCTGTGAGGAACACACACATAACCTGAGAGCCCAACAGAAGTTACCCTGACTCTTGCTGCTTCTTGAGCTTAGGGTTTGAAAGTCATCCCACACAGTGAGTACTCTTCCCCCTGCCCACATAAACAGAGAAGAAGTTATGTACAGGAAGCAAATGTGGTGCAAATCCAAAGAAAGCTAGTCTCACTGACATGAATGGGATGCAAATTTATGTATCTGTTTGATTAGTATGTTTATATTCCACCTTTCCTGCAAGAAACTCAAGGTGGTGTAGATGGTTCTCCCCCTGCCCAATCTTGTCCTCACAAAATTTGTTACAACAACCTTGTCCAAATGATTCCAATGGGACTTAAGCAAAATTAACTTTCTCTATAATATTTTATTCCAAGTCTTGGCCTGAGCTAGGTAGCAATGTTTACAGCCAATTGTTAATGAGGGATTCAGATCGCACCCAGGCAGCTCAAAGCTTCTGAGTTGGTCTTTACCTTTACCCTGTGAATGATTGGGTATGTAGAGATGTCTCCAGTGATCTCTCAACAAAACAGCATCGTGTCTCGTTAGTCATTTTCTATCTACATTAAATAGTTGAAGAAGTATCCCTCATTTATTACAGATACTTGGGTAAAATTAGGGATGGAGGAGGAGGCATTCATTTTAAACTGTTATACATGGAATGTAGCCATTTCTGAGGTTTGCATGCATCAAATTGCCTCTGGTATTGAGCATCTGCTTAGCTCTGAGCAGCCTATGCATTGCCATTTTTTTAAAAAAGACCAACTAATAAAATGTAAAATTCTATGCAAAAAATATTTGTATCATATGTATAATACATACAAAAAAAGGCAAGTCCTGTGCCATACTGTATTTCTGCAGCATAGTTTTATACTAATAAATATGTATTGTTATACAGTTATATGCATTGTTGTATCTTAGAATCATAGAATCGTAGAGTTGGAAGGAGCCTGTAAGGCCATCAAGTCCAACCCCCTGATCAATGCAGGAATCCAAATTAAAGCCATCCCAGCAGATGGTTGTCCAATTGCCTCATGAATGCCTCCAGTGTTGGAGAGCCCACCACTTCCCTAGGTAATTGGTTCTGTTGTCATACTGCTTTAACAGTTAGGAAGTTTTTCCTGATGTACTTCAAGTACTTCAAATCTGTCGAAATTTGGCTTCCTGCAACTTTGACCCCATTATTCTGTGTCCTGCTATCTGGGATGATTGAGAAGAGATCTTGGCCCTCCTCTGTGTGGCAACTAGGGATGGGGTTCACTGCCTAGTTCCAATCCACTTGTATTCTGATTGCTGTTCAATCCTGATCCACCTTTTTTTGTTCCAGGTTGCTTTTGTACTTGCCAATTCGATCTGCTGTTTTTTTTGGGGGGGGGGTTGTGGTGAAAAAAAATTACGTAATTTTTAACATAAATGCTTATGTAAATCCATGAAGTTAATGGATAATAGCGATTATAATTATGAAGATAATTACATAAAATCAGGGGAAAAGAGCCATGCTGATTACAGCCATGGCCCATCGCAAGAAATTAGTGCTGGCCTGAAAAGACAGCGGACTGTTGGATTCAGTCAAAATCTGGTACTAAGTTTGATTTAGCAGATATTCTTCCCCATCCCTAGTGGCAACCTGTTCAGTATTTGAAGAGTGCTATCATATCTCCCCTCAGTCTTCTCTTCTCAAGGCTAAACATGCCCAGTTATTTCAGTCTCTCCTCATAGGCTTTGTTTCCAGTTCCCTGATCATCCTTGTTGCCCTCCTCTAAACCTGTTCCAGTTTGTCTGCATCCTTCTTAAAGTTCGGTGTCCAGAAATGGATGCAGTACTCAAGATGAGGCCTAACCATTGCTGAATAGAGAGGAACTAATACTTCACATGATTTGGAACCTATACTTCTGTTAATGCAGCCTAAAATAGAATTTGCCTTTTTTGCAGCCACATTGCACTGTTGGCTATTATTTAAGCTTGTGATCAACAACATCACAAGATCCTTCTCGCATGAGGTATTGCTGACCCAAGTATCCCTCATTTTATCACTGGGCATTTGCTTTCTTTTTGCTAGGTGTAGAACTTTGCACTTATACTTGTTCAATACTTTCAATACTTTAGGATGCAGTTCATCAGGTCCTGCAGATTTGGACTCATTCAAAGTGATTAGGTACCTATTAACATAACCATCATCCAAGTCTATGCTCCAACATCAAACGCAGAAGAAGAAGAATGTGAGAGATTTTACGCAGAAGTACAGGAAGAAATTGATCACCCAACAAAACAAGATGTGCTGATAATCATGGGGGACTGGAATGCAAAAGTAGGGAACAGAGAAGAACTAGGAATTGTGGGGAAATGGGGCCTAGGAGACAGAAATGAAGCAGGAGAAAGACTTACTGAATTCTGTGAAGCCAATGATTTGTTTCTTGCCAACACATTTTTTGAGCAACCGAAAAGACGACTGTACACGTGGACATCACCAAGTGATCAATATAGGAATCAAATTGATTATATAATTGGAAACAGAAGATGTAGAAGTCCCATACTTTCTGAAAAAACAAGACCAGGAGCAGACTGCGGTACAGATCATGAACTGGTCGTATCGAAAATCAGAGTAAAGCTAAAGAAGAACAACAAAGCAAGCATAATGCCAAAATACAATTTAAATAACATCCCAGAAGAATAGAAAGATCAAATAAGGAACAGATTTGAGGCTTTAAACTTAGTTGACAGAGAACCAGAAGAACTATGGAGTGAAGTCAGAGATATTATCAGGGAAGAATGCAAAAAGACAGTACCTCTAGTTAAAAAGAGAGAAAGACCTCAATGGATGACTGACAAAACTCTTAAAATGGTTAAAGAGAGAAGGAAGCAAAAGTGAAAGGAGATAGAAACAAGGTCAGAACCCTAAAAGCAGCTATACAGTGACTAGTATGTAGGGACAAAGAGAACTATTACTATAGTTATTGTATAGAAATAGAAGAGGACAACAAAAAGAGTAGAACAAGAGCCCTATTCCAAAAGATTAGAGAAATGAAAGGGAAATTTAAACCACAAGTAGGGATGTTGAATAATCAACAGGGGAACACACTGACTGACTGAGATGAAATAAAAGGAAGATGGAAGCAATACACTGAAGAACTCTGTAAAAGAGATGCAAGGATGACATATTCATGGAGGAACCGTATGATGAAGAACCAGAAATTTTAGAATGTGAGGTAAAAGCTGCTCTTAAAATACTTGGAAGAAACAAAGCACCAGGAACAGATGGCATACCAATAGCTTTGCTACAAGCTACTGAGACTGAATCTGTCCAGATTTTGACAAAGATCTGTCAAGAAATATGGAAAACTAAACAATGGCCCACAGATTGGAAGCGTTCAATATATATCTCAATTCCAAAGTAAGGGGATCCCATGGAATGCAGTATCAAACTACTACCTTAATATCCCATGCAAGTAAAGTAATGCTCAAGATTCTACAACAAAGGCTCTTACCATATATGGAACGAGAAATGCCAATATTCAAGCTGGATTTAGAAAGGGAAGAGGCACCAGAGATAATATCGCAAACATAATTTGGATAATGGAACGGAGCAAGGAATTTCAGAAGAAAATCACCCTGTGCTTATAGACCACAGCATGTGTAGATCATGAAAAACTATGGAATGCTTTAAAAGAAATGGGGGTGCCACAGCATCTGATTGTCCTGATGCACAACTTATACTGTGGACAAGAGGCTACTGTAAGGACAGAATATGGAGAAACTGATTGGTTCCCAATCGGAAAGGGTGTGAGACAGGGGTGTATTTTATCACCCTATTTATTTAATCTGTACGCAGAACATATCATATGGAAAGCGGGATTGGTCCAAGATGAAGGGGGTGTGAAAATTAGAGGGAGAAATATCAGTAATTTAAGACATGCAGACGATACCATACTCTTAGCAGAAACCAGTAATGATTTGAAATGAATGCTGATGAAAGTTAAAGAGGAAAGCACAAAAGCAGGACTACAGCTGAATGTCAAAAAGACTAAAGTAATGACAACAGAAGATTTATGTAAATTTAAAGCTGACATGAGGACATTAAACTTGTCAAGGATCAATACCTCAGCACAGTCATTAACCAAAATGGAGACAATAGTCAAGAAATCAGAAGAAGGCTAGGACTGGGAAGGGCAGCTATGAGTGAACTAGAAAAGGTCCTCAAATACAAAGATGTATCACTGAACACCAAAGTCAGGATCATTCAGACCATGGTATCTCTGATTTCTGTGTATGGATGCGAAAGTTGGACAGTGAAAAAGGCGGATAGGAGAAAAATCAACTCCTTTGAAATGTGGTATTGGAAGAGAGCTTTGCACATACCATGGACTATGAAAAAGACCAATAATTGGGTGTTAGAACAAATTAAACCAGAACTGTCACTAGAAGCTAAAATGATGAAACTGAGGTTATCATACTTTGGACACATCATGAGAAGACAGGATGCACTGGAAAAGACAATAATGCCAGGAAAAACAGGAGGGAGTAGAAAAAGAGGAAGGCCAAACAAGAGATGGATTGATTCCATAACGGAAGCCACAGACCTGAACTTACAAGCTCTGAACAGGGTGGTTCATGACAGCTGCTCTTGGAGGTCACTGGTTCATAGGGCTGCCATAAGTCGTAATCGACTTGAAGGCACATAACAACCACAAACTCAAGCAGCAATCCTGCCCCTTCAACGTCATGTTTCCCAGGAGGGTCATAGACCCTCTTTTGGGAGAAGACTGAGCCAAAGTAGGAATTGAGCACTTCTGCCTTTTCTTTGTCATCATTTTGCCATCCTCATTGAGTACTTGTGCACCATTTCTTTTCTCTATGGATGTACCTGAAGAAAGCTTTTCTGTTGCATTTGGCATCTCTCAATAACCTCAGCTCATTCTCAGCTTTAGCCTTCCTGACAGCATCCCTGCAATTCCATGCTACTTGTCTGTACTCTTCCTTTGTGGCCTGGTCTCCCATCCACTTCCTGTATGGGTCTTTTTTTTTTGTTTTCAGGGGATCTCAAGGCTTTTTGGGAAGCCACATTGGCTTCTTCCGCTGTCTTCCCCTTATTTCATGATGGAATCTGTTCATCTGTTGGTTCTTTTAAGAAATCTGGAGTGAATATGCTTATAATATTATTTGCAAAATATTATAGTACAATAATGTATATAATGATGAATATAATATGTGAGCATCGTTCGCATTTTTTGTGGAACCAGGGGAAAAAACCCTTACTTTCTCAGTGAGATTAAGAAGTAAAATGGAAATTAGAAAAAAAAACCCAATCTGGATAAACTTGGCATTGAGAATTTCAGAAAGTTTCATCCCTAAGTAAAATTCCTTCACATAATTTGAAGCCTTAGGTAAGCAGGCCAATTGCACAGGTATGGCTCTGGCTGATTTTATATTTGGTTGCCTCATGCACGTTTCAGCTCTGGTTTTCTCTTTGTGTTCAGAGGGCCATTAACTACTTAGTTGTACACGCATTTGGCCTCTGTACTAGCTATACGTGCAACAAACAATTGTCAAGGATTGGAGCATCACCTTGGACTGAACCCTGTTTTATTTATGCCTTTTAAAACTTTACTTTAAAACATGTCCTTTAATATTTGAGGATGGGGATATAGAAGAAGAGAACCTTTTGCCTTGGTGGCAAACCTTTGCTATAATGAAAGTGCTGCATTGTGATGTCACAATATTGAGGCTGGTGTGAGCATATCTGATTAATGGATTGTGACTTCCACAATTTTGGTAGACTTTGATGGTTTTACTTTTCTACCCATATGTGGCTGACAATACTGTGTTTATTAGTGTGATTTTGTATGCTATCCATCTAGATTTAAGCCCTTCACACTGGTGATAGCGGAGAAAAGTATGTTTAAATTCAATTGCTCTTCCTAAGTTAATACAGTGATGATTTCACTGAGGTGTAAAACTGGATAATGGCAAATGGTTTTCTCTCTGCTGGGATCTGAGATTTGAAGCATAAACTGGTACCTGTGCATCAGTGGCTTTGCAAAGCAAATCTTTCTTATTTAAAATCTGAAGCATTAGTGTTTTTGGACTCCTTTTGAAGAAATAAACGGAGGTCTTGACAACTGTCTTGATCTCAAGCTGAGCATACAATGAGTATCATGGAGTTCAGAAGCTCAGTGCATTCAAGTGTAGCGCCTTAATGCTCTCAGGCCTTTCACTCATACACAGATACAAGTTTAAAAAACAAACCAAAGACCACAAAAGTCTATTAGTAATAAGAGCAACAAAAAAACCAAACTCTCTAGATATTCTACTCTTAAAACAATTAAGTATGAGATTGTTCCAAAATGAGACTCTGAAAATAGCATGAGGGAACTACATCTTGTTTGTTTTATATTTTTGAAACAAATTGTTTTTAGGGTATGAATTGTCATAATATTTGCCTTTAGCTTTTAGTAAACTGACCTCATAGATCTGGAGGGAATTATAAATACAGTAAACCTCCAAAAGAGACTAGTTCCTGATCAATTAACAAACTGCTAAAGTCTCAAATGATTTACAATTTTTGTGGAAGTTTAAGCTGCAATACAGAGTTTTCAAACTTACAGGGTGCTGTCTATTCTAGTGGGACCCAGCACAATGGTATTTAACTCCTACTGGATGCATCCATGATAGGGTCTAGCTAACTTGTCAATAATGTGTGTGTGTGTGTGTGTAAAATAACAGACAATAAAATTATATCAAAAAAGGTAAATGGTAACAGTTGTGGGTTTTCATTTTTAATAGTTACTTAAGGAAATCAAAATGCCATCTTGTGTTTCCCTGCAGTATTGTATAGTTCATTGCCCCATAACTCTTCACCTGAACATACTACTCTGAAATCTCATCACAAATGATCATAGACAACCTCATAAAACACATACATGTGCAGACATGCTCACCACCATCCACATTTACTTTTGTATTAGAAATCTGGGTACTGTCCAACATATATGCATGTCAGAGAATCACAGAGTTGGAAGGCATCTCAAAGGTTATCTCATCCAATCAGGAGAATTTTTGAAAGTAGAGATGGGGGAACACACAGTGGGCACATGCACTGAACTGAACACACCCATCAGTACACTTACACCCACAAATAGGATGTGCATGGATGCAATAGCACTATGTTTACTGCAGTTTGGAACCTGGGTAATAATTCTGCATGCCCCTGACCAGTGGAAGCTGGTGGCTCTGATGTCAGGGAGGCAGTGAATCCACTCTAGGTTTTAGTCTGAACTTTCAAGGAGCTGTCCAATGTGTCCAGCACCTTAGACAGCTCCTCAGAAGTTTGGACTAAAACCCGGAGCGGATTCATTGCCCTACTGGCATCAGAGCCACCAACCTCCACTGCCCCGACTATTAAAAAAGCCAGTCATTAGTGCTAGCCATTGGATAGTGCCAAAAGGCCATAGTGTGGGTGAACAATCAGAGAGGGCATGGGTTTGAGAATTTTTTTTCCTTAAAGTATACTCTAATATCAGTTTTGGTTAGTTATTACATGAAAACATTACCTACTATATAACTGGTAGATAAAAATCTAGAAGCCATTCAAAGAAACATAGTTTGCAAGGGGAGGGGAGAAACCCACAGAATAAGAAATGGATAGTTATGGAAGAAAAATGGAATCGAAGTGACGTGAATTTGTTATACGGAAGGGAACTTGCAGCTAGAAGCTGCAGAGGAGAAATTTTTGATTTAAAAATTGACATTTTAATAAACTGATCTTAATTAACAGCACTTTGAAATTCTGAGTTGTGCACTGCCTATCTCAAAACACTAGAACCAGTGGATTTTAAAATAATTTGCTGCTTGTGGGCGATCTCTTTTTGAAACAAACCCAGACCCTCAAGTCACAATTTGTTTTTTATTTAAAACATGATTTTTACAAGCAAATTTTGCTTTGGTTCAAGAGAATTATAAATCATTATTACACAGCCAGACACTTCAAACATTTTGTAAGAGCTTTGTGCCCAGTGAGGCATCAAAGGCAATACTGAAATTCATGATTACATTGAGTGTATGTTCATTCATTAATATATTACAGTTTAGGACTCTCTATATTAATAGGAGAGAGAGCCAGTGTGGTGTAGTGGTTAAGGTGTTGGACTACGACCTGGAAGACCAAGATTCGAATCCCCACATAGCCATGAAGCTCACTGGGTGACCTTGGGCCAGTCACTGCCTCTCAGCCTCATGAAAACCCTATTCATAGGGTCACCATAAGTCAGAATCGGCTTGAAGGCAGTACATTTACATTTATATTAATAGGAGATCTTAGATTTGTTGTGGGTTTCTCAGTTAGAGAAAGGTACCTCTTGCTCCCCTACAAAGCAAAAAGAGTACCATAAAGAAAAGTATAGGCTCTTGATACCATAAGATGATGCTAAAAGTCTGCTAAGTGCATGAGGGTCATGGTAGATGTGACTTTAGCCATGCCTTTGAATTCTGTTCCCTTCTTTTTCCTTTTAAACTGACAGCTTTCACCATGGGCATCAATCTGGATCAGGATTGTGCTGCCGGCACTGGGGGTGAGGTTAAATCGTACCCTGCTGTGCCATTTTTCAGCCCTCCCCCAGCTTGGGGTAATGACTGACACAGAGATAACTGCTGTACACAGTTCCTGACTGCTGCTTCAATTATTTTATTACATTTTTAAAAACTTCTGTTATTGCCCTCTTTTGAATTGTCTAGTAGAAGGAAAACAGATATTAAAAAAAATAATGAATTTTGAGAATGGATCAGATTAGCTAAAGGGTGGGGGCGCAGCTCAAGGACAATTTTATGTCACATATATTAAATAATGCACAGTAAGACAGTGGGCAGTCATGAGTCAGTACGTACGTTGAGATAATCCTGCATGTTTCTGTCAGAGAGTATTTGTGGAGCAGAACTCATTGATGGCTCTTATCTCAGTCTCACTCATCAACATCCATGTTAACCTTCATCTTTCTCAAATCATTCGCCTTGCACTTGAAACCAGGAAAGATGCTGTTGCAAAACCTTTGCTTGTTAGTACTAAGTCCTAATAACTGTCTCCCCTTTAGTCCTACAGGAGGTACAGGGCAAGGCAAACGACTCATCCACACATTTCATAAGTATTTTTAAAATGACAAGTATTTGAAGCTCCCCTTTATTTGTCTTTTCTTGTCTGTTGGTTTCTAAAATGCATTTGAAGTCCTGGAAATGATGAACTTTCAACAAAAAGTCTTAGAAATAAGTTGGACTGAGATATTCCTTGAACACCAAACTTCTCCTAGTAAACAGATACTGTGCATGCACATGTGTATCTGTCATGTTCCCACCTGCCAACACTCCTCCTTTAGCAGAGGGAGACATGGGATTTACCTTTCCTCCACCTCTCCTTATAACAAAGCTGCTGTTTGGAACTCTGCCTATTTCCCTCAGCTCTTCTTATAATTATCCAGGTTTCCCAGTCAAGCCTCAACCTCCCTGTGTATCTTTATGACTCTCAAAGGTAACAGCCCTGCGTTGGTCTTCTGTAACCTGCTGCCATTACTTTCTCAGGTACTTCGCTGTCACCATTGATCCTGTTGCCCCCTTTCACTCTTTCATAGCTGGGCAAGGACCAGGTGTGTTTCTAAAGTACAAACAAGTTTATTTATTTAACATGTACTCTTATGCAAGATTTATTACATTTCAAGTTCTCAAGCATATGGTTTCTAGATATGTTCTTTGCTTATAGTTTCAACAGTCTTTGCTATATTGCCAATTGATATCAACCCTCCTATAACCCTCTACAACCCTCTCACACCCACACACCCTCCAGCCCTCTCTATCCCAGCCAACGTCAAACCCTATCTAACAGTAAACGGTCAACTCTTTCAAATATAAATTAATCATTCCACATTCACCCAGCCAGTCATACACAGCACTCACCAACACTCCATACTCTCATTCCTCAACCCCAATTTTCACTACTTACCATACTCAATCTAATAACCACACTTACCATAAACATCAAAGTACATCCACAGCAATTATTTACATAGGAGTATGGAACATCACAATGCCCACTAGTTAACCAGTTGAGGAGTGACTATATGAATAATCCTTGAGAAAAAATTCAAATTACTCTACAATACCAATAATCTTACACAAGATACCTATGAGAGATCATCCTTACAATTGCAAATAGACTATATTTTATTTATTTATTTATTTAGATGCATTTATATACCACTTAATATTTCAAAAATAAACCCTAAGTGGAGTATAATGATGATTTCCTATATCATAGTGACTTACAGAAACAAAAATTAAAACCAAATAGAAAAGCAAGAATAAAATAGGAACCTAAAATGCTGAAATGTTTATTGCATGCATCATCATCAATTTACATGACACAAAGGATCCATGTAGTTAGGCCCAGTATTTTAATGTCAGATTTTTAAAGAGTTTCATAATTCTATAAAGACAGATCCTTCTCCCCAACATGCTTTCAATTTGGCTTATTGGACCAAAGTACTTGGATTCATCCCCCAGGCAGCTGCTCCCTTAATAACTCTCTTCACAATTACTGTTTGTAGTGCTTTGGGAAAGCACTACTACCACAGTTCAGTGGTAGAGCATCTGCTTTGCATGCACAAAGTCCCAGGTTCAATCCTCACCTTGTCGGAAAGCCACTGCCTATCAGTGAAGACAATACTGAGCTAGATAAACCAGTGGTCTGACTCAGTATAAGGCAGCTTCAGTGTTATCTTTTGCAAATGCATCCCAGATAGAATTTGAATGGACACCTGTTTTAAAGGTCAATTTCTTTTTTTACTTATGTTCACCAGCCTGTGAAATAAAATGGATGTCCACTTTATGTGGAAGTAGATGTTTTCTTGGCAAATCTCTGCCAGGGTAACGTGAATGCAGGGAGGGCAGCATTTGTAAGAGAGAATTAGCAAGATGTGTACACTAATATTAACCTTTCTGAATCCCGCTGATTATTCCCTGCAAAATCTCCAGCCATCCCCCACACAGTGATTTCTGACAACAGAACCAAGATGGGGACAAACATGCTAAAAACAGCCTTTTGGGGGGAATCGACAAACAAGGGAAAGGGGTGAATATCCACCTACCTGCAAAATTCATGGTTCCCTATGGGGGGATTTGTAAGGGAGTAGGCTGGGCGAGCAGTTGGCACCTTTCAACTCTGTTTTTCTTTTACACAGGGAGACATCCTCCAACTATAGTCTAAAATGGCACAGCTCGCTCTTGGTCCTGATTCTGCTGCATGTATAGATCAGGATGAAGAACAGAATGTCATGTTTTCAAAAACTGACTTTATCTTCCTAACCATATGGTTATGTGGCTCAGGAAGAGATGTGTAGTGTTCCCACTTGTCTTGTATGCCCATCCCACTGCAAGGTGCCAGGATTAGCCTTGGCACAGTATAAGGTGTAATATTTGCAAGAGTTGAAATGAATCACAAATACTCATTAGAAGGAACAAACTTTACTTAACAGTCTGTTGCAGCATAACCAAGAGCTCTCCTTTTGTTTTCCTACTGCTCCCACCCCCAACTGATTCCCTCATACAATTACTTCTAATTCACTTGAGTTCCTACTCACATTACATCTCCCTTTTTAAAAAGAAAAAGAAGAAAAAGATAGAAACTACTGTCTATATCGAATTGGTTTTCTGATCACTCTGCCTTTTGATGTAGTAACAGGTAACTCAGAGTCCAAAATCTTTTCTGTTATATCACTGGCACTTAGTGCTACAGCTGTTCCACTTTTGTTGTCTTGAGACTCTGATAGGTCTACCTCTGATGGAGGTGCAGTTTCAGTTTCAGTAGTCTCATCCATTTTTGGTTCACAACTTGGAGTGCTTTGAAGATCTCTTCTGTTCCGTCTGTAGACAGCTAAATCATCAGTCTGAACCAAATATGATCTTGGAGTCATGTTTTGTCCAGTCACTCTCGCTGGTTTCCACACTCCATCTTGCCGAACATTAACAGAATCACCAACCTGCAAAGGTGGTAAAGGCTTTGAACCTTTGTCTAAGTAAAGCTTCTGTTTTTCTTGTCTTCTCTTCAGATGTGTCTGTATGTCACCTTTTACCTGCTGAGGTAGTAACAACGGTGCTGAGGTAGGCAGCCTGGTTCTTAAACGTCTCCCCATTAAAGGTTGTGCAGGTGAGGCTGTATCTACTGTAGACGTATTTCTGTAATCCAATAAACTAAGATAAGGATTTGTGTTATTCAGACTAGATTTATTAAGAATCCTCTTTACTGTTTGGATCGCTCTTTCTGCCATTCCATTTGATTGAGGAAATAGTGGACTGGATGTTGTGTGAACAAAGTCCTAATTTTTGGCAAACATTTTAGTCTCTAGAGCAAAACTGAGGGCCATTATCACTGACAACCTCTTCAGGTATACCATGTCTTGCAAATATAGATTTGCAGTGTAAAATTACTGATCTACTTGCAGTGTCTTCAAGCAAACATATTTCCACATATTTTGAATAATAATCAACCAAAAGTAGATAGTCCTTTCTTTGAAATTCAAACAAGTCCATTCCTAGCTTCTGCCAAGGTCTTCTTCGAATTCCATAAGGTAACATTGGTTCTTTTTGTTTTTTATTTCTGAAGGTGTGACATGTGGTACATGACAGTACCAATTCTTCAATTTGGGCTTACATGCCTGGCCAATATACATCTTCTGCTAGCTTACTGGTAATTTCTTCTACAGTAGGCAACTGAAAATGTTCTCTTAAAATTGCTCTGTTCATATCTCTTGGATCTAAACATATTCTTATCTGGTCCCGGCCAGGCTTGTCTACAACCACAATTGAATTCACCCACTCTGTAGGTTCTTTTACCTTAACTATGACTTTTAATTGCTCCATATGAGTCAGTTCCTTTTGGACTTTATCCCTTAGTGCCACTGGAACCTTCCGAGGTGCATGAATTACAGGTGGAACCTGTGGGTTGATTTTGATGGCGTATTTCTCTGGTAAGCAATCTAAGCCTTCAAATAAATCTCTGTATTCAGCTGCAACATCCCATTGATCTACTGGAGCTCTTTTCATTAAATTAACTCTTTGCATCAAATTTAAATTAGTCAGAGCCCAGAGACTGAGTACAGCTTGTGCATCAAAGTCTACTATGTGAAATTCCAACTCAGCTCTTTGATCTTTATATTTGCAATCCAGGTTACAACCAGACACATATAGTCTTTCTCCAGAGTAGGTTATTAATCTGGTATTTGAATGCTGAAGCGGTTCAGCTTGCAAGGCTTTGTATGTTTTTAAAGACATTGCATTAGCCTGTGCTTCTGTGTCAATCTTAAAGGTCACATACTTGTGATCATTTATGAGAAGATCCACACACCATTCATCTTCCAGAGCTGTAGAATTCAATGTGCCAATGAAGAAATCATGAGCATTTTAGTTGTATCTGCTACTGAGAACATTTTTCTGTGTTGAAGTTTTCTATCTCTAGTTTTACACATTTTAGCAAAATGATTAAGTTTGCCACATCTTCTGCATTCCTTCCCATGTGCAGGACAAGCATTTATGTCATGATGACTGATACCACACTTGTAGCAGGCCTTTGCTGCTTCTACAGGCCTCTGTGGCATTTCCTTTTCTTGGGGGCTGGTAGTAGTGCCAAAGCTCCATTTGCTCTGAGGCTGGCTTACTTTTGGCTTTTCAAAGGTACTTTTGCCCTGTAAGGCATCCATTTGTTTTTCTGTTGCCCCAAAATCTTTCATCTGTTTTGCAGCCACTTCTGCCCTGCATATATTCACTGCACACTCAAGGGTTAAATCACTCTCTTTCAGTAACTTGGCTCTCAATCTGTCTTTCTGAATGCCACACACTATGCGATCCTTAATAAGAGAATCACACAGCTCCCCAAATTCACAGGTCTGAGCCAAAAGCTTCAACTCAGTCACATATTGGTCTATCCTTTATCCTTCACTCTGTATTCTAGTGAAGAACCTGTGCCTTTCATAAGTAACATTTCTTCTGGGCACATAATAAGCTTCAAATTTATTCATCAAAACTTGAATTTTATATTTATCTGCATCATCATCAAACTGGAAAGTATTAAATACCTCTCTTGCTGCTTCACCTGCCACATGCAGAAATAATGCTGACTGGAGTCTCTCATCTTTCTTTTCTGCTCCACTTGCAATGCAGTACAATTCAAACCCTTGCTTCCATCTTCTCCAGTTCTCTGCTGCATTTCCTTCAAACACCAACTTTCCTGGAGGCTTCAACTGGTCCATTTTTCACTGCCTTATGTTTTTAGGTAGTCTTCTGACACCATGTAATATTTGCAAGAGTTGAAATGAATCACAAATACTCATTAGAAGGAACAAACTTTACTTAACAGTCTGTTGCAGCATAACCAAGAGCTCTCCTTTCGTTTTCCTACTGGTCCCACTCCCAACTGATTCCCTCATACAATTACTTGAGTAATTACACTTGAGTTCCTAATCACATTACATAAGGAGCAGTATTTTTTAAAAATAAATGCCAGTGCTGTGCTTGATACACACACACCTATGTGCACACATGATGTATGTGCACATATATTTCCTGTATATATAGTATTTGTCAGCTACAGAATAATAGATGTCTTTGTTTGTTGTGCTCTTTTTGTTCATGCTTAAATCAATAAAATATTTAGCTTAACTCAAATGTTTATTATAAGCAAACACCAAAGAAATAGCTAAAAACAACAACCAATATAACAAAACAAAAGGGGGAAGAACAAAGCTGCCTCCTATTGTGAGCAAATCCTACTCCCAGGTGCCTTCTTGATGCTAACCATAAAAGCTAGGGAAATATTCATTATAAACTAGCCGATCTGTCAAGATCAAGCTGGGATTCCTGAACAGCACAAAAGGCAAATGAAAAGATATATTTTCTTCTTCTGGGTAGTTCTGGATATGCATATGGATAGGCTGCATTGCATAAAAGTGCGGGCTTTTGTCATGATGTGGCTGTGACTGTGTTTGTTTAACCTAGATGAAGATATATTTTTCTGTCAACAATATTCACAAAGACGCATTCTGAATTGTGAATATGTTCAAAAAACCTCTTTCCCTCCACAATGGAGTTGACAGTAGAGAGAGTTTGGTCAGTCTACCCAGGTTAATAATGCAGCTCTGCAGACACCATACATTTAAAGCACATTATTTCCCCCAAATAGGGATGGAAAGAGCTGTCAATTTTGATTCTCTCAGTTTCTCATTTTTCTAATCTTAAATTCAGTTTTCTGTGTTTCTGGAGCAATCTGCAAATTTCTCCTAATGAACACATTTTTGTCTGCAGTTTTGACTAACCTACACATTTTTGTAAAATTTGTTCCTAATATAATGCATTTTTATATGCAATTTTCACTAATATATTCATTTTTATACATCGTTTCACCTAATATCTGCATTTTTAAAAATGTTAGATGGTTGGAGAACTGAATTGCAAAAATCAGGTGAGTGCAAATTTTGAAGGATGGCTGTGTTTTAATTCTCATATTGTTTCAGAAAGTGCAAATTTAATAAATTTGCCTTTAAATGCAAACTGAATCAAATTTCTCCCCCATCCCTATCCCCCCAAACAATCCAGGAAACTGTAGTTTTTTAAGGGTGCTGGGGAATGCAGCTCTAAGCTACAGTTCCCAGAATTTTTTGGAGGAAGTAATGTATCTTCAATGTATTAAAATAAACTGCTATCAGGGCAACATGCAGGCTCAATGGGCTATTATCTCACCATTTTTAGCCTTTTAAAGAAAAACACTCTCTTTTCAAATCAGTTTGTGTACTATATGTGAATTTCCTTATATATCTTCACAGTATAGCTTCACCATACAATTTTGCAAGATCACCTTTTTGTGCTTGACCAACTTAAAATTAGGACTGAACTAAAATGAAAAGCTGGGGGTGGTGGATGATTTGTTGCCTAGTTTTCACATTTAATGCCCCTTTTCAGTGAAGGAAACTGTCCTTGGTTGTCATGCTGTGCTGCAACTGAACTGCCACATGGAAATACAAGCAGTGTCCCTATTGTCAAGGCAACTGCACCCATTCTCACTGTGCTGATTTCATTTCAGTGCAGAAGATCAGGACATAGTATTTATGAATATCTGACTGCACTGAAAATTTTTATTTTATCCGAATTTGGTTTGTTTATTTTAATATAAATGATATTTTTCATTAAAACATGCTTCAATTGATAATGCCTATTTTATAATGAATTTCAAATGTTATAATGTTAGCGTTAAAATGAACTGTTTATTTGGATCATATTATGTTTTGAAATAAATTGGTATTAAAATAATGATATATTTTTACTATTGTATTATTATTATGGAGTGAAGCAGTTTGAGCATATCCATGTGGAAAAGTGGCATACAAATTGAAATGATAATGATTCTAATAAATAGCAACTTTGTTATGATGGCTAATTTTTAGTACTATAGTAAACCCTGCCCACTGATTTCATGGGACCCTCCCTGCCCCTCATGAAAGAGGTAATAGTTTTTCTGCCTCTTTTGAGAGTCACTGAAGAACTATGTTGAATTTTTGTTGGGGGTGGGGAATTGACTCATATCTTAATCACTAATGTTACAAGGTGGGTGAGGGGTGTGTTCTCCCCTTTATCTTAAAAAAGTCATCCCACTGTTCTCATATCCTTTTCTGGCAGTCGCCCTAGTCAGCATGTGCATCCTGGAACATCCATGAGGAGATCCCATGAGACTGGAGAGCAATGAGGGGGTTGCTTTTTAAATAGGTGCAAGGAACAACTTCCACACCCCTTTGTAACTTTCCTGCAACTTGCTCCTGAAAATTTCACCAACATTCCTCCACTTCTCCCCACTTTGGAGGGACATTTTCTTATCACCCATTCCCTCAGCAATGGGTGAAAAGTTGAAACCTTCTTGGAGCAACTCTACTAATTTTAGTTGGATGGTGCCACTGGGTTTTTCGTCTCTGATTTACTTTTCTGTTCTTAATTTTGGAACAGAATTGGAATTACTAGTAATTACTAGCAACTAGTAACAATGCTTAGGATATGGGACAATCACAAATGTGTATGTGCAAGGTACCACAATGGCAGCAAATGCATGTACTAAGAATGCTACTCATTATGGAACATTTTAGATTCCAAAATAATATACCTGATGGTCAGTAGATGGCAACTTTTTTTCCCAAAAGATAAAACTTTATAAGCATATTTAATCTTCATATCTGAGGTACAAAAATGCTTATGAACATCAAATACAACTAACCATGACTACAAAATCTAGTTCTGTGATGTAAAGACTTAATTTACAAAAAAGTGTATGACAACAGATGATCAGGAGGAGGCCAATCAGTTTGCCAATTTCATACACAACATTTTTCAGGAGTAGGCCAGTTCAAAAATGTACCATACCATGAAAATGTTCATGTGTGACAGTATATTTTCCCTAACTGGTACGTTTTCTTCCACATAAATCCACCAAGTGTTTTGTTTTCCTGCTAATCTTTTTCATGTTTGGACATACTGTTAGTCACCTGCTGTCTGGAATTAGTCTTCCTGGGTCATTTGTGTTCATGCTTTCCATTGACTTAAGTGGCCATTCTATTCCCCTGCACTAATTTCCAGACTGCTTCCCTGTATATCAACCCTTGTTCAGCATACCCGTCCAAAAAAGTTATTGGGGTATTGAAACCTATGCCTGGATATACTCATCTGTTCAAATTCAGCTAAACAAGTAACCTGTGTCCTTTCAGATGTGATTGGATTGTAACTCTCATCAGCTCGAGCCAGCAAGACCAGCGGTCATAGAATCATGATAAGGGTGAGGGATCATGGAATGTTTAACAACGTCTGGAGGCCTACAAGCTCCCCATCCATGCTTTAAAATATCCCAATAAGAATATTCTCCCACTCTGTAAAAGGGATGGATTTTCATGAAGTCTTGTTTAGAAAAACCTGTCATTGTTTCATTATCATCTGTGACTGGGACTGCTGTATCTCTCAGTGGGGTCTGCCATGTTAATGATATGACTGTGTATTCCTCAGCAGGAGGCTACACCTAATGGAGACAGATTAAGAAGATAAAGAGCTGCTTAGATGACATTACAATAAAGCAGTTTCTACCACTATTTTGGTGATTCCCATTGTAGTTTACAAGCCAGAATGTAAAAGCTAGTTTAGAAAGCCCTTAAATTAGAAATAAGCATTAAGAACACACTACACCTACCTGACTTTGATGTAATTTGATGGCTATGTTAATAAGAAATATACAATCAGTAAAGTCATATCTTATCTCAGGTGGATTTCTATGAGAGTTTTCATACATCACCAGATGGTGATGGATTCTTTACATCAGGGTTGTGTAACTTGTGACTCAGCATCTAGCATCAGAGGCTTGATAAATCTGTTAGCTTTGCTGTTTGCCTGCAACTATAAAAATGGTGATCAGGACCAACCACAATACATGCCTGATGGGATTGCATGTGACTTATTTTGTGATAAGTGACAAGCTGTATGGTACTTGGTACTACATGTTATACTGTAGACTAGGCAGAGCTTGGAAAAGTTACTTTTTTGAACTACAACCCCCATCAGCCCAATCCAGTGGCCATGCTGGCTGGAGCTGATGGGAGTTGTAGTTCAAAAAAAGTAACTTTTCCAAGCTCTGAGTAGGGGTAGGGAAGCTAATCCCAGTGCGGCTCACTGTCAGTGCCAAACAGCTGACAGATGCTGTCAGTAAGTCCGGCTTGCAAACCAACAATTGGAAGCTCATTTTAAGCTCTGTTCCTTTGTAGCCATGTCCTTACTTGCCCCACACCTGGCATCACAGGTATGAGACATAATATAGGGAAGATGGCCTCATGGGTCAAATTGGGATCCATGGTGGCCTTAATTAGCTCCATGGGCCCAGACGCTCTCCACCCCTGCTATAGACCTCTCATTGGATGTTTCAGAGAAAATAAGCACAGGACACTTGTACAGCATCTTATTCTCCAGTGAAGTCAGGTATTCTGTTTGGAGTTATCACAATTAATCCTCACAACTTTGTGAAGGAGGAAAAGCAGAGAAACTGTGACTTGCTCAAGGCCACTCCAGCAACAAGGTGGGAGAAATGTGGCTTAACTCTTGACTTTTAAGTTTTAAGCAATGAGTTAGGTTCCTCAGCATAAGAGTCTCTGTTTCGGTCCAGATAAGCTGACACTGTTGCAGAGTAGCGAAATTAGGTGTTTGAGCATCTGAGTGAGCTTTGTCTATTTGAATCTTTGCTAAAGATTGCACCTTCCCTAGAATTAGTCAAACAGAGACTTTAAGCTTTAAAATAAGAAGTAACTACTTTATTCTGGAAGTACATACTTGATAGGAAAGAGTTCTACTTCTGGCTAACTAGCTAAGGTGGAGATGCAAACACTAAGCCTAGTGTTTGCCCTCATGCTTGGAGGAGAGGGAGAGACAAAGAGAAGATGTCTGCTCTCCCTCTCAAGAGAAAGAAGAAGAAGGAAGGAGACCGAAGGAAGTGGCCAACATCCTAAGCATATCAGTCTAGCAGGAAGGGAGAGTCAGCAGGAGATCAAAGGACAGGTATTAGCCTAGCAATCAGAAGGTCTCCTCTCTAGCTACCCTTTCTAACCCCATGCAGTCCCAACCCACCAGTTCGAGTTGAACCACATATTCCAACAGACACCACATAGTACATTAGCAGCATGTGGTACAGCACCATTCAAGGTTATTATCACAATTAAAACATGCAGACAGCATCTGTGAAAATGTGGCTGAGCCATCAAGTAAGATGCAGAATTGAAAAGAACAGTTATGCTAGCAACAAGAGAGCAGTGATCATTTACAAAACAAAAAGAGACTAAACAGTATGGACACCAATAGCCATTCACAAGCACTTATTTATTTATTTATTACATTTATATACTGCCCCATAACCGAAGCTCTCTGTGCGGTTTACAGCAATTAAGAACATTAAAAACAAATATACAAATTTTAAAACACAAAAACCAATTTAAAAACAATTTAAAAACACATGCTAAAATGCCTGGGAGAAGAGGAAAGTCTTGACCTGGCGCTAAAAAGATAACAGTGTTGGTGCCAGGTGCACCTCGTCAAAGAGACCATTCCATAATTTGGGGGCCACCACTGAGAAGGCCCTCTCCCTTGTTGCCATCCTCCGAGCTTCCCTCGGAGTAGGCACCCGGAGGAGCGCCTTGCATGTTGATCATAGTGTACGGGTGGGTTCATGTTGGGACACTTCAGTTACATATAGGAGTATCTCTGTTTACACTGTTGCTGTCTCTGTGGCTGCATGTACGGTAGATGGAATACTACTTTTGGGGGTGTTGGCACAATGTCTGGGACAGTTTGCAATATTTTCTTCTGCTGTGAATCTTGTCACCTTGGTTGACGAGACTTTCTTGCATTCTTATAATGTAATGGTTGAGTAAATATGCCTCAGGCAGTATGAAAGTCAAGGCTTGGGGGGAATGAAAGCGGCAGCAACTCTATGCAACTGTTCTGTACTATATGTGGGTGTAAAGTGGCCCTATGAGTTGACTGAAAAATGGCAAATGTAATATTTCTGTGACAAACAAGTCTGTTGAATGGCTGAAGGGCAAGTCATGGTCAATGACACACCCTTCTTCTTTACTTTGCCAGGACAAAATGAATGGAGAAAGCAGGAGAAAAAACTTGAAAACATTCAGTGGCACTAAGGTGAGAGGTCTTAGTTAAGTATATAAGCAGCCTGCTGGATCAGACCAAAGGCCCACCTTGTCCAGCATCCTATTCTTACAGTGTGGCCAACCAGATGCCTATGAAAAGCTCGCAAGCAGGACCTGAGTGCAACACTCATGATTCTTGGAGGCAGTATACCTCTGAATCCCGGTTGCTGGGAATCACAAGTAGGGAGAGAGCTGTTGAGTTTTATGTCCTGCTTATTGGCTTCCCATAGGCATCTGGTTGGCTGTTGTGAGAGCAAAAAAGCAAGGAGGGAGGCACCAAAAAACGTGCCAGCCAAAGAGAGGGAGACCCTCAAGGTGCCAAACCAGCAAACAGCATGGAGCTGGTAATGAGAAATTGTTATTGCAGCCCAATGTGTTTCGGGTGTTGACACAACCCTTTCTCAAGGGCAATCTGCAAAAGTATATATACAAACACCTTGTGCAAATAACAAGCTGGTATCTCATCAATGTAACAAATGAAATTCTTGAGTTTGTACCAACACCCGAAACTCATTGGGCTGCAATAAAAAATTCTCATTCCCAACTCTTTGCTGTTTGCTGGTTTGGCACCTTGAGGGTCCCCCTCTTTGGCTGGCCATTGTGAGAACAGGATGTTGGACTAGATGTGCCTTTGGCCTGGCCCAGCAGGGCTCTTCTTATGTCTACTTCTAGACTTGGGCACGTTGTATTTTCCTCTTTCATAGACCCACTGACCCTTGAGGAGGAAGGGAGTGGGGGCGGCACTCGAGGCAGCAAATGAAAAAGATGGCACTACTTCAGGTTTGTCCTATTTTGCTACCAGTCTCCAAATCCTATCCTATGTTGAATAACAGCATCTCATTCAGATAAAACATTTTCTTAGAAAGACAAAAATGAACTCCTTGCTGTGTTCCTCCTCCCCTCCTTTAAGTGACACAGACCTTAACTTTTTCTTTTTGGATTAAGTTAAATTACTTTTCCATTGACACTCATAGAATAAGGACAGAGGTTCTTCTGTTTAGTAAGGGCAAAATTTCAAAGCACTGGAGCTATGGGTTTAGAGTGAGAACTTCCAGTGAAATGATCCATTCATTATAAACACAGAAGGAATATGTATTTTCCCCTTCCATGTATCTACAAATGAGTACTTCAACAAGATAAAAAAAAGAGGAGAGAAAACTAGTGAACAGATTATTTGTTGGTTTAGTAAACTAGAAATGAAAGCTTCCACAAATTAAAAACAAAAGCAGTTTTGGAATGTACTTTACTGTTTCTGGAAACAAAGATCATTCTTCTGTTCTTTAGAATAATCAAAAATAAGCAAGTGTGCAAAGTAGTATAAATAAAAGAGTGGGATTAAAAACAAAACTCTTTTATGAGCTGTCAGAAATAACTCTTCCTCATATTTCTAGGAAATATTTCTCTATTAAGGTTTTGTTGATTTGTTACCCTTTTGGAAATTGTTAATGGAAACTATCTCATTACAATCTTTTTAAAATGATGCTTAATGTGAAAGTGAATGCATAACCCTGAAAACATTGTACAGTAGCACCCATTTTTAATGGTTTGCTCACAAGTCTAACTTCATTAAAGTTCATGTTCTAATTATGCAAGATTTTCCTTGTAATTTATTACAAAAAGTGTGAACACATTCTTAAGAGATAGCGTCTATTCTTTTGAACTCATTAAACCCCTCTGGCTATAATACATCTCATTAAGCTGGTGACATAAAAAAGAGGATAATCTTTAGTAAAGAATGGATTCAGGAAACAGTGTACTGTTGATAGGACAGTTGTAGGGCAAAAGTGAAGGTGCATGATTGAGGGATACCTGATAACAGTCCTGATTATGTCACAATATATTTCAATTACTTGTTTTTCTACACTATAAAAAAGTATAACTTCTCACAGCTTAGGCACAACAACTTAGTTTGTGTGCAGCTCTACTGGTCTGTTACAAATAATGGGTTGGGAGCTATTGGTGTAGGGTTAATGTTGTCATTACAATTGTATGTAATGCTGGGAGGAAGGGCAGGATATAAATCAAATAATAAATAAATAAATAAATAAATAGTAGTATTATATACTAATTCAGACAATAGCACAGAGTTTTCTCTCGAGGCTCTATAATTTAGTTTGTTTGTAACAAAACAAGCCTATCTTAATTGTTTTTGGTCCCATCAGTTTGCCCCCAACCATATTGAGTACTTAAGACAGTACAGAACCAGGATGAGGGGTTGGATGTCATGAGATGTGTCCAAAGATAGAGTATGTAACAAAGTTAAAAACCACCTAGTTGTAGAATCAGCTTTCTGATACTGTGTTTTCATAAGTTAGGCTAAGAAAATATCACTGACTGTAAGCCTTTTGCTCTGCCAAAATCTGTCTCCTAGCTTCTTGAAAGTTTTCTTCCTCTGCAAAAGAGGATTCTGATTTTCTGCATCATTCAAGGGAAGCTTTAGATTTTTTTAAAAAATTCCTTTATTAATTTGGCCAGTGTGGGATTGCAATGATCTTATTATTGTGATGCAGATGAGGGTGAGGTATGTCTTTTTCTTTACATTAAACCTTTCTCTAGCATTCTATATTCTTCTTGGCTGCCTACACTCTCTGATCTGAAAAAGCCCCATGGGAAGAGTTCCTTCATAATTTCTCTTGGGCTTTAATTGAACTAAAGGAAAATAGCAAGGTTGGCTATCAAATGGCTAAGATTTTTGCGCTTGCTGCTTTTGTTTTTAAGGGAAGTCTTTCCTTTTACTTTTTTTTTTTTTTAAAAAAAGCCGTTCCTTCACTGATTACTTTAAAAGTAAAAATGCTTCACTTTCGTATTTAAAAAAATTACAATGAATAGCTATGAGGCACAAGGCAGGCAGCCTTCCCAACTTCCAGGAAAGCCTAGCCAAAGGCATCACAGGGTTCTCAAGAAGCATGGACACCTGCAAGGTTTGCAGAGAGCAAACTAGTGGTGAGATGATTTGCAGAACAGAAGGACACTCACAAACACCCTTCAGCCACCTCAGAAATAAAGTAGGCACAACAAAAACACTATTCCCCTCCCATTCATTGAAATTTTCTCACCCCTTTGAAAATTGTTGAATGTAGTTTCTTTTCTCACTAATTGACAGAGAATGGTGAAAAAACCCACACTCTTCTCATCATTTTATTAGTTTATTGTACTCAACTATAAAGTTTCAGATATATAAGGAAAACAACTGTGGGAGGTTGCATCATAGTTTAAAATCACAAACACAATTCATTCCAGACTATAGCAGTTAAATCCTTTCCCCCAACTGGATTCACAGCTGCACAACAGGCTAGGAATCAACTAGAAAAGGATCCCTGCCATTTGATCTATATCTAGACTGTATCTATAGAATGTCTGCCTGTTGCACAGCTGTATACAGAAACCTCACTGGAGAAATAAGAAGTGGGCCCATTCCACTATTTGCTTTCCTTCAGTTATGTCTTATAAGCAATTACATTTCCTAAGTTAAAATGCACCACCTAATATAGGTCTTGACCATGTTTTGGGATGACCTTTTAATAGCTAGTATGAACAGGGTAAGAGCAGCAGGTCCAATGGGAGACACTGAGCATTCTTCATTTCTGCCAGTGTTTGGATTCTTTTCCACTATTGTAGTTTTCTTCCACTGACTATTAAACAATTCACTAATAGGCAAAAAAACCTTGCAGTTTAACAATGTACCTATGGCCCACAGATATCTCTATCAAACTTTAAAAAGCAGGGAAATTGGGCAGCTATAGTGAATGCACCAGGGGAGCAGGACACCTGACCTCTGAGATATTGTACTGCCCTACAAATTTGTCAAAATGCAAACACAATTTGGGTTGGACTTTCACAGTCCAATCCTTTTCCTGTGTAGCTTGGAAGAATTTGGTAATGTGCCTCTGAGTATATGGAGAGTGATGACAACACCTGCAATCAGCCCAAATAATAGAAAGAAGACGTGTGCTGTGCTGATCTTGTTTTAGCAGGGAGGAAGCAACAATATTAAAACAGTTGATAAACTACAGATAGTCTCTTTAAATATGTTTGATTTACTTTGCAATTTTAGTGGAGTTTCCTATAGTAAATCATATTCTTTTGCTTCTTTTTCTGTGAATATGTGAAGTACAGCAACACTTTGCAACACTAAAAAAAAGCTCCAAAAACAATTGTGGAATAATGGCACTGACTGTTCTGCAGAATAGTTTCCAATGGACATGAGGAGTGTCTCCGTTTGCACAAGATAATACAGTGGGAGGTGAAATATATTCTAGCAAAATTCTAGGTGTGCTCTATGTTTTTAATTGACCATGCCCATCTTTTCTTAAGTGGAGTGGTTTAAACAGCATCTTGGGTAGGCCAAGTTTCCCCCCCCCAACAGCTAGAGTCATTGCTTGAGTAGCAACATATTGTAATTAGTCTGATTTTACATAAAACTGCAGTTTCAAAACTGCTGATTTTGATCAGATGAGAATCCACTACTGTCACAGACAGAGTCTGAGGACAAAAAGACTTGTAGGAAGAATGAACCCAGGCCTTCAAATGGGTGGAGCAGGCAAACTGGACAAGAGAACTGATAAGTAATGCATGAGTGTGACAATTTCTGAAACAAAGTCTGCTGAGAAAAATAAGAGTGAAGGTATAAAGGTCAGAGAGCCGTTTGTAAATACCTGGTTCAGACTACAAATTTGTTCAGACTGTAATGCTCCTCTGTGTTATAGAATCATAGAATAGTAGAGTTGGAAGGGGCCTATAAGGCCATCAAGTCCAACCCCCTGCTCAATGCAGGAATCCAAATCAAAGCATTCCCGATAGATGGCTGTCCAGCTGCCTCTTGAATGCCTCCAGTGTCAAAGAGCCCACTACCTCTCTAGGTAATTGGTTCCATTGTTTTATGGCTCTAACAGTTAGAAAGTTTTTCCTGATGTTCAGTCGAAATCAGGCTTCCTGCAACTTGAGCCCATTATTCCATGTCCTGCATTCTGGGACGATCGAGAAGAGATCCCAGCCCTCCTTTGTGTGACAACTTTTCATGTACTTGAAGAGTGCTATCATATCTCCCCTCAGTCTTCTCTTCTCCAGGCTAAACATGCCCAGTTCTTTCATTCTCTCCTCGTAAGGCTTTGTTTCCAGTCCCCTGATCATCTTTGTTGCCCTCTTCTGAACCTGTTCCAGTTATGCTTGGAAAATAAAATAAAATTGTGGGCATGTGCAATTGTAATCAGTATTCAGCAGACCAGACTCCCACAGCCAGTTGTTTTGTACTTGTAAGCACAAAATTATTTTAATGTGAACCCCAAACTGTTGTGAACTATGTGACCAAGTCACCCAACCAAGCAACCGTTTGTTGGTGACTACCTTCTCTATATGGTCAATTCTCTGTTTTGTCTATTGTTGTTGTTGTTGCTGTTGTTGTTATTGTTTAGATTTATCACCTGACCTTCACCCAAAGGTCCCAGGGTGGGTGAGAACAGTTTTAAATACATCATTAAAAACAATTAAAAGCAACCTAAAATCACAAAATAGGGTGGGTCCTAAAAATATACATCTCAGATGTCAAAGGTAAAGAGGTGTGTCTTCAGCAGTCACCGAAAACTATGCAATGAAAGACCTGGATGCACCTCTGTGGGGAAGGATTTCCACAACTTAGGGGGTGCCACAGAGAATGCCCTCTCCCAGGCCACCATGACCCCCAAACCTCTGAGGCTGGCAGAACTACCAAAAGGGCCTTCACTGCTGATCTCAATACCTGAGAGGGTCTGTAGGTCTTTCAGATACATGGGACCTTAGTTGTTTAGGACTTTAAACACTAATGCCAGCACCTTGAAGTGGCAAACAAAGCTGTTGTGAAACAGGGGTTAACATGAGTTGTAAAGGGAATCCTTGCCCGTAATATGGCTGTTGCAATTTGGACCAGTTGAAGTTTCCAAGTTGTCTTCAAGGACAGCCCCACGTAGAGTATGTTGCAATAATCCAATCTGGAAGTTACTAGAGCATGGAGCACTGTAGCCATCTTCTCTGTCCAAAATGAGCCAAAGCTGGCAAACCAACCAGAGCTGGAAAAAGGCACTGCTAGCCAATCAGGCCACCTGAGCCTCCAGTGCCAATGGTGGATCCAGGAGTAGCCCCAAGCTGCAGACCTGCTCCTTTCAGGGAAGTGCAACCCTGTCCAGAACAGGTCGTCTCCCCACTTCTTAGACATGAGAACTCTGGACACATAACCCTTCTGTCTTTTCAGGATTCAGCCTCAATTTATTGGCCCACATCCAGCCCATCAGCGCTTCCAAGCACCACTTCAGCACCTCAGCCGCCTCTCCCGATTCAGATGGAGTAGACAGGTAGAGCTGGGTGTCATCTGCATATTGATGACACTCACTCCAAATCTCCTGATGAGATCTCCCTAGCTGTTTCATATAGATGTTAAATACCATGGGGAACAAGATGGAGCCCTGCAGAATACCACAGGACAGCTCCCATGGTGCCAAACAGTAGCCTCCCATAACTACTTTTTGGACGCTGCCCTAGAGGTATAAGTGGAACCAGTGAAGCACAGTGCCTCCAAGCTCCACTTCTCTGTGATGCTCCAGAAGGATACTGTGATCAACAGTATCAAAAGCTGCTGAGATATGAAGAATGAGCAACGTTGCAATCCCTTTATCTCTCTCCCGACAGATGCCAGCAACCTGAATCACCAAGGCAGTGTTAGTGTCATAGCCAGGCCTGAAGCCAGACTGGAACGGATCCAAGTAATCAGTTTTCTCCAAGCATGCTTGAAGCTGGGCCACCACCACCTTCTTGAGCACCTTGCCCAAAAAGGGGATGTTTGCCACTGGGGGATAGTTATTTAATACTTCTGGATCCAGGGAGGTCCTCTTAAGGAGGGATCGCACCACCTCCTTCAAGGCGGATTGTACCTCCACTTCCTCCAGTGAAGCATTCGTGACTCCCTGGACCCACCCAGTCAATCCCTTATGGCTAGATCTAAGAAGCCAAAATGGGCAAGGGTCAGGGTGTCAGCTATACATATTCAAGCTGCTTATCTACAACCTCAGGCTGCAATAATTGAAACTGATACAATAAAGATGGAACAAACAGAGCTCTAGATGCCTCCATTAACTTGCTTTAACTGTGGAATCCAACTCCATCCAAATCTAAGCTATTTTGTCCCAAAAATGCCTTGCAAAGTTGTTACAGCAGGCCTCCAAGGGTGCCAGAGCAATTCTGTCTTGGCCAGATGACAAAAGCCCATTCAACACTCAGAAAAGCTCTGCAAAGCTGTTACTTGCAGATGCAATGGTGGCAGAGAAGTGAGCTTCCAAATCTTTAATGCGATTGTTGTCCCCTGAACTAAAACACTTTGTTGTTTTTGGTTGTGTGTGTTTTGGAAGAGGAGTGGTTGAATTTTGAAGTACACTACTATGGCTAGTGCTGAGATGTACCATGTGATCTGAAATGCTGTGCACAACGCACATTAGTATGTATACATCAACATTACAACAGGAAAGAAATGCCAAAGAACAGATCCCCCCGCCAATACTCACCAAGAAAGTTCATAATGACCAATCCCGGTTTAAAGTGAGATGAGAGTTCACCTATCACTCTTTAAGAGAAAGCCCTTGGGGCTTCAATCTTCTCAGGAGAGATTCCTAGCTGATATGATTCCAGAAACAGAAAAAACAGTGAACTGTGAACTGTGAACAGTGAACTTCTACTGCAAATTGTTGCTGTTGTTATTATTATTATTATTATTATTCTCCCTCTAGGATGCACACCTTAATGTGGCGAGGGGGTTTGAGAGTGTTGAAGAAGCTAAGAGGAAGGCCGTCAGGAGTCTAGACCAAGAGGCTAGACTCCTAGCAGGAGCAGCCAAGGCGGAATGGTCAAAGCTAAAACACCAGACTAAGATGCATCCAAACTCAGAAGAAGGCAATGGGAAACCCCCTCTGAATACCTCTTACCATAAAAACCCTATGAACAGAGTATCCAAAATGCAACACGAGATACTGCTGGAAGATGAGACCCCCAGGTCAGAAGGCACTCAATGAGCTACTAGGGAAGAACAAAGGACGAGTAGCACTGTGACTAATGATGCAGCTGAGTCAAAGCCGAAAGGAAGCCCAGAGGCTGATGCGCACCGATGCGAAAGGAGAGTCCGGAGCTGTACGATGCACACAGTAGGAACATGGAATGTGAGAAGCATGAACCAGGGAAAGTTAGAAATTGTGAAGCAAGAAATGGAACGTATCAACATTACAATACTTGGAGTGAGTGAACTAAAATGGACAGGAATGGGACATTTTCAATCAGGCAACTACAAAATATTTTATGCAGGAAATGATAAATTAAGAAGAAATGGGGTTGCTTTAATAGTGAGAAGTGATGCAGCAAGAGCAATTAGGATCTACAATGCAAGGTCTGAGCGAGTGATATCAATAAGATTAAATGGGAAACCTATCAACATAACGATCATCCAAGTCTATGCTCTGACGGCAAACGCAGAAGAAGAGGAATTGGAGAGATTTTATGCAGAAGTACAGGAAGAAATTGATCAAACACCAAAACAAGATGTGCTGATAATCATGGGGGATTGGAATGCAAAAGTAGGGAACAGGGAAGTATTATGAATTGTGGAGAAATGGGGCCTAGGAGACAGAAATGAAGCAGGAGAAAGACTTACTGAATTCTGTGAAGCCAATAATTTGTTTCTTGCCAACACATTTTTTGAGCAACGGAAAAGACGACTGTACACATGGACATCACCAAATGGTCAATATAGGAATCAAATTGATTATAATTGGTAGCAGAAGATGGAGAAGTTCCATACTTTCTGTGAAAACAAGACCAGGAGCAGCCTGCGGTACAGATCATGAACTGGTCGTATCGAAAACCAGAGTAAAGCTAAAGAAGAACAACAAAGCAAGCATAATGCCAAAATACCATTTAAATAACATCCCAGAAGCATATAAACATCAAATAAGGAACAGGTGTGAAGCTTTAAACTTAGTTGACAGAGAACCAGAAGAATTATGGAATGAAGTCAGAGACATTATCAGGGAAGAATGCAAAAAGACAATACCTCTAGTTAAAAAGTCAATGGATGACTGAAGAAACTCTTCAAATGGTTAAAGAGAGAAGGAAAGCAAAAGCAAAAGGAGATAAAAACACAGTCAGAACCCTAAATGCAACTATACAGCAACTAGTACGTAAGGACAAAGAGATGCAGACTGGGATAGGTCTCAACTTAAAAGGCTTGTTGAAAGAGGGAAGTCTTCAATAGGCGATGAAAAGATAACAGAGATGGTGCCTCTCTAATATTTGAAAAATGGAAATGGACTACCTTCAAGTCAATCCCGGCTTATGGCGACCCTATGAATAGGGATTTCATGGTAAGCGGTATTCAGAGGGGGTTTACCATTGCCTCCCTCTGAGGCAAGTCATCCCCAGCTGGCTAGGACCTGCTCAGCTTGCCACAGCTGCAAAAGCCAGCCCCTCCCCTTTCCGCAACTGCCAGCTGGGGGGCAACTGGGCTCCTTGGGACTATGCAGCTTGCCCAAGGCTGCACAGGTGGCAGGGCACATAACCCCTGAGCTACTCACTGTGGGGTGATCTTTAGCTGGCTCTTGACACCCAGGAAACACGAGCGGGGATTTGAACTCACAGACTCTGGACTCCCAGCCAGGCTCTCCTTCTCACTGTGCTATACCAGCTGTTGTCTAATATTTAAGGGGAGGGAATTCCACAGGGTAGGTGCTGCCACACTAAAGGTCCGTTTCCTATGTTGTGCAGAGCAGACCTTCTGATAAGATGGTATCTGCAGTAGGCCTTCACCTGCAGAGTTCAGTGTTCAACTGGGTATATAAGGGGTAAGACGGTCTTTCAGATATCCTGGTGCTGAGCTGTATAGGGCTTTGTAGACCAAACCTAGAACCTTGAACTTGGTCTGGTAGCAAATGGGCAGCCAGTGCAATTCCTTCAGCAGCAGGATGACATATTGCCAATACCCTGCCCCAGTGAGCAGTCACGTCACCACATTTTGCACCAGCTGCAACTTCCGGACTAACCTCAAGGACTGCCCCACATACAGCGCATTACAGTAATCCAGCCTGGAGGTTATAGAGCATAGACAACAGTGGTCAGGCTATCGGGGTCCAGAAATGGCCATAGCTGTCTTACCAGACAAAGCTGGTAAAAGGCACTCCTAGTCACTGAGGTCACCTGGGCCTCTAGCGACAAAGATGGGTCCAGGAGCACCCCCAGACTACGAACTTGCTCTTTCAGAGAGAGTACGACCCCATCCAAAGCAGGCAACTGACCAATTATTCGAACTCAGGAACCACCAACCCACAGTGCCTCCATCTTGCTAGGATTCAGACTCAGTTTATTGGCCCTCATCCAGCCCACCACCAAGTCCAGGCAGTGATCCAGGGCTTGCACGGCGTCTCCCGATTCAGATGCTATGGAGAATAGAGCTGGGTATCATCAGCATACTGCTGACACCTCACCCCGAATCTCCTGATGACTGCTCCCAAAGGCTTCATATAGATGTTAAACAGCATGGGGGGAAAGATGGTACCCTGTGACACCCCAGAGCACAACTGCCAGGGGGCTGAAAGACAGTCACCCAATGCTATTCTCTGAGAGCAACCTTGGAGATAGGATCGGAACCACTGTAAAACAGTGCCTCCAGTACCCATCTCACCAAGTCGATCCAGAAGGATACCATGGCCAATAGTATGAAAAGCCGCTGAGAGATCGAGTAAGAATAACAGGATCGCACTCCCCCTGTCCTTCTCTCGATAAAGGTCATCCATCAGGGCGACCAAGGCCGATTCAGTCCTATAACCAAGCCTGAACCCAGACTGGGATGGGTCAAGATAATTTGTTTTATCCAAGAGTACTTGAAATTGCAGTGCCACAACCCTCTCAATCATCTTCCTTAAAAAGCAGGTATTTGCGACCGGACGGTAGTTGTCACAAACCAATGGGTCCAGGGTGGGCTTTTTCAGGAGGTGGTCGGATCACCACCTCTTTCAAGGTGGCTGGAACCACTGCCTCCCTCAGTGATGCATTGATCACACCCTGGATCCACTCGGTCAAATCCCCTTGGCAAGCTTTAATAAGCTAAGAAGGGCAAGGGTAGAGAGGACACATTGCTGGCTGTATCAACGCAAGCACCTTGTCTACATCATCAGGCCACATAAACTGAAACCATTCCCAAGAAGTTGTAGCAGACATTGCACTGGACACCTCGTTGGGGACTACAGTAGATGTGGATGGGGCATCAAGACTGCTACGGAGGTGAGCAACTTTACCCTCAAAGTGCCTTGCAAACAATTCACAGTAGGCCTCTGAAGGGTCTAAAGCTCCATTTCCTGGAGTTGATGTCAACAGACCCCTGACAATATGGAAATGCTCCACTGGACAGCTACTAGAGGATGCGTGGAGGCAGAGAAGTGAACCTTCTTCGCCGCCCTCATCGCCACACAGTAGGCATGGTTGTGATGTTTTACTCACACCTGATTAGCCTCACAGCATGTCTTTTGCCACTTGTGCTCTAGTTGTTGTCCAGCCTGTTTCATTGCCCTTAGCTCACTGGTGTACCAAAGTGCAAACCAGGCTGCACAATGCCAGAGAGGACTCTCGGGGACAACTGTGTCAACAGCCCGACACGCCTCGCTGTTCCATAGTGTGACAAGGGCTTCAATAGGGTCACCTGCACTATCTACTGGGAACTTCCCAGGGCATTCAGGAATCCAGTGGATTCCATTAGGCTCTGGGGGTGGACCATCTTAATCTGTCCACCTCCCCCGCAGGGAAGGATTGGAGCCATAAGTCTAAACTTCACCAGGAAGTGGTCTGACCATGACAGTGGAGTGACATCCACCACCTCTATCTCCAGACCACCCCTTCCTCCATCTGAAACAAAAACCAAGTTGAGGGTGTGCCCTGCCCTATGTGTTGCACCATTGACAACTTGAGACAGCCCCATGGTCATCATGCAGGTCATGAAGTCCCAAGCCAGAATACTAGGGGCAGCCTCAGCATGGACATTGAAATCACCCAGCACTATCATTCTGGGCTCCTCCAACACCACAGCCGAGACGGCCTCCACCAGTCAGAGAAACTGCCGGGCAGCAGGGTGGATGATACACCATCAGCAACCCTAGTTTCCTGTCTCCTTGGCCTGACACCAGGTGCAGACCCTCATAGCCAGCTCCAAGACAGAGTGGTTTCCTGGTGACAGAGATGGCAGTTCTGTAGACCACAGCAACTCCTCCTTCCTGTCCCTGCAGCCTGTGCTGGTGTTGCACCGAGTATCCAGGTGGGCAAAGCTGGGTCAGATCAACTCCTCCCAGCTCACCCACCCAGGTCTCGGTAATGAACACCAAATCCACAGTCAAATCATGGATGAGAGTGGCCTTATTGTGTACTGATCTGGCGTTAAACAACACACACAGGCCAGTGGGCACAGCAGATGAGCAACAAGGAACCCATCCATGAGTGGAGTGGCAGCAAGGAACAAGGTGCACATAGCCTTGCCCTCGTCTTCTATGGTAATTCACCACATACCCATGGCTATATTTCCCTCTACCCATGATCACTGAAATTGGGGTGGCTTCACCCATGTTCCTCCTTACTAAGACTTCTCCTAAACACCTGATATGGACCCAACATGACCCCACTAACAAAACCTGCTGGAGCCAATTATCCCAGTAGGGGTCTGCGAGATTTGGGAACAGTCATACCCATTCAAACTTTTTCCACACAGGGCCCATCTACTCCCCCTCCTGTCTCACACCCAGGGAGAGCCAGCCTTCTGCCACTTACAGACTCTCACTCTGAAGGCATCTGGCAACTTTCTCCTATCATTCAGTTCACTGCACAGGCTCTCACTCTGTGCAGGAACTACACATGCACCGCACGCCCTCCCCACCACCAATCTTCTCTAGATTTGTTTAACAGAAAAATTATAATAAAACAATTTTTAAAAAAAAGGTAATAGAAGGAGTATATCCCTCACCCTCAGGACTCCCTAAGGAGATCCCCAAAGGGCAGCCCCCTTTGGTGTCACCCCTTCGGTGGCAACCCCGGTGATGGCAGACCCACTGCCCAAGGGCAGCTGAGCTTTTATGCCTCCTGACCCAGCCAGCGGCTGATTCAAGAGGGTGCAAGATTAACTGCAGCCGCTCTCTGGAGCAAGGGTCAGTCAGAGAGTCCCAGTCCTTGCAGCACTTACCAGGGATTCTGGTAATTCTGCAGTAATCTCTGAATGTGAACCAGGATCTCTTCTTCCACATATATATCCTAGATGAAGGTTCTTGACATATAGGAAATAGCCTTATTTCTTCTCCAGATTATTTCATTCAGTCCAGGATATGCTGCTGTCCATTCCTGAACATTCATGCAATACAAAGGGGATATTATTTCCAGCTGTTAGACTTAAGACAGTTGAGTTACCAAGGCCACCAAGTTAGGTTTCAGTTTGCCTTTAGAATTTTAATTCTATTCTGGAGTTACCATGGCTTTTGTATGTCTTGGCACTGCAATATATTCTAGGAGAAATCCTACAAGTCTTGTTAAGAACCCTGACCACATCATACCCTCTCTTTGGCACAATGTACTCTATAAGTTTTCCTGGCTCTAGTGTGTGTAAATCTCTTTCAATATGAGGAATTCAATTTCCACATGTCAGCGAAATGAGCCTATGAACATCCAGAACTTCCGGTATGTTTCTTGTACCTTATTCAGATCTTTCATGCCAGAACCTAAATTTATCAATCAGTGTTTCTCAAGAAGAGTAGGATGACACTGAAATGCAACATTCTGTGAGAAGTTCACCTTGTATACCTAGGCTTATTTCATTCCTTGTCAGCATCAGTGTGGCTTGATGTTACCTTGTGGTTGTGCCTGCACAGCTCCTGATAATATCTCCAACTTTCTCTCAAATTGTTAGGAAGGATCATGCGGTTACCTGCTGTTATTTGTAACTATGTAACCACCAGATCATCCCAGTTTCATTGTTTGTTTAAAAGCATTTATATGCCACTTTTCAGCCAAGAAAAGAAAAGCTTCCGTTGTAAATTACAAATATCTGTAGTAACGTAAGTCCTTGTTCTAAAAGACACAAAAGGAAAACAAATTGGGAGGGAGGAGAGAAAAGTTAAACTCAAACCCTAGTTCTTAGTTACACAATTCTTTTTCCGGCCGGCTGGAATGGAAAGAATTCAAAGAAAAAAAGAGCTAAACGTTGCTGGTATCTCAGTAGAGCCAGGGAAGAGGCTTTGCAGTCCCATCCTGCCTCTTGCTGTAGCCCAAGACCCCTAACTACATGGGTGGAAACTGCATGCATTACCATGAGCAGCATGGGAACAATCACAAAGTAGCAGCAACTGGAATGCTTATAGAATATGAACCAGGCCTTTATGTATTTATTTATTTAGCTGCTACTGGTTATTGATCTATCTAGATACTAGAATTCATTGTCACATTTCCTTTTAGCACATTGTTATGTGTATCTGCGGCAAGATTACGGTGGGCCTTGTACTATGGAGCAAGTTGGGAGAATGGAGGAGAGCAGGATGGAAAAAAATTCCTTCTTCCTGCTGTTATTACCTTCCCTACTTTTAGTTTGAAGATAAGGAAAAGGGAGGGGTGCTTTGGGGGGTGAGGGGGTGGTAGGGATGATTTAAGGGAGGTACCAAGCTGGTGGAGAAAGGCAGGGGGATAGGCCAAACCCTCTGAGGAACTTGGAATAATTTCTCATTTTTTCCCAGTGTTGCGGGGGTATGGGGAGGGCTCGTGAAAATGCTGAGCCAGAACCAAGGAAGATGCACTCTCTGCTCCTCCCTTCTCAGATGAGAAGGCTGAGAGGAGTAGTCAAGCCTGGGATATATAGGAGGGCTCAGTTGAGATGTAGCTCTTGTCAAATAAGCTGTTTGTTCTCTGGGCTCTGTCTTGGGTCCTAAAAGGCCTATCTGTCCCACCAGCCTCTGTTTTCTGGAGTCCTTGTCCTAACTAAATCTGCTTGTTTCTTGCCTCTCCTCTCCTCCCCCAAACCAATTGCTGGACTGCATCTTCCTGACCTGGCCATGGGCTCTGCCTCACCAGAGCTGGACACCTGTGTGGCTTTGCATGTACCTGGCATCCCACTTGAACTCAGTCATCTCATCTGTGCATGCACTGTTAGCATAGCTATTGTTTTTGGCCAGGCAGTATACTTCTGTTATACCAGCTGCTGGGAATCACAGTTGGGGAGAGCGTTGTTGTGATCAGATCCTGCTTATGGGCTTCCCATAGGCATCTGGTTGGCCACTGTGAGAACAGGATGCCAGATTAGATGGGTCTTTGCTCTGATCTAGCAGGGCTTATCTTATGTTCTTATGTTGCACTGATCTGCAAACACTGTACATGTAATGACTCAGAGCTCTGTTTAAATACAATCCCAGGCATCTTGCAGATAATTTTTTTGCCCACTTGGTGACATGTTTAAATTAGCCCATACATGCAGATCTGAATCCTTTTTTTCTGCCAACTGTGGCTGCTTATTTAAACACACAGAACCCACCACATATTGTAGAGTCCTGCTGGGCTGATGTGTAGCCTATGTAGAAACTTCTATGCAAACTCCACATGCAGTTCCAAAACTATCAAGAAAATAACAGACTAAAGAAAGAACAAAGGAAATATAGAACATAACATTCAAATCTCCTTGCTGGATCAGATTAAGCTTCATCAGGTTCAGCTTTCTGTTTCAACAGTGGGCAGCCACATTCCTCTAGAAGGTCATAAATAGGATCTACAGTAGTAGCCGATTACTACCTTCTAATGTTTTTCTGGATTGCACTCATCATACTTCTGAATCATAGATTGGGGTAACCAATACAATTCTTTCCAGATGTTGTTGGGCTCCAACATAAGCCACAGACAGTATGGCCAATGGTCAGGGATGGTGACAGTTGAAGTCTAACATCTAGAAGGCACCATGTTCGCTACCCATGATTTGTGACTTAGAAGTATGATGAGTACAATCCAGAAAAAAATTAGTAGGAAATACTCCCCACTTTTAAAAAAGGCATTTAATTAATGTTTGTTCGAGTAATATTTACTGGCTTGCACCCGGTGCCTCTTGTTTATAAAGCTTCCATTTAACCTTTATGCTGATAATCTAATACTGAGCAGAGCTGAAGGGTCTGAGATGTTGCACATGCCTGGGACTGTATTTAAACAAGGCTGTGACCCATTACATGTTGAGAGAACATTTTGTATTGCAGCCCTGTTGCTGTAAGCTGCTGCACAAGCTGCGGTGAACATTTTTGATGACACCCACACACCCAATCACCCCCACCCCCCAAAAAACATGGGGGAAATCTGGGGAGTGATTTGGTGGGTGGTTTCTGGAATGTTAAAAAAAATCTAAACATTAATGCATTAGCACACAGCAACAGATCTTTAAAAGGGTATCCTAATATGAACTAGCATATGCATTAGTGCACAGCAACAGGGTTAAGACCCTGTTAATGAGCATGAGCACACAGGACAGGGCTTTAAAAGAGTCTTTTACGTTCTGCAATTGTTTTTAAAGCCAGGCATTGATCAGCACATCAGTGCACAGCAAGGGTGTTTTAAAAATTCTGTTAATATGCAGCAGCATGTGCAGCTGCTTACAGCAGCAGGGCTGCAATAAAAAGTGCAGGCAATATTCTCACTATAACTGCCGCTACTACCAAACAACAACAGCAACAATAGGCATAAACGCAGTGGTTGTAAACAGGTGCAAAAGTTATGAAAACAGGGCAGAAAGTTCAAGTGAAGGATAAAATGTCATTGTTAAATGGCCCTGCATCCTCTTGTCTACAGTAGATGCATTTCATGGGATTTTTTTGTGAAGATTCATTGCAGAATTATTTTGAATAAAAGTGATTTGTCTTTTGAAGTCACATGGCTGTTGGTTGCTAAAGGCCATCTTATTTGCAAAAGGTCATGCTTAATCAGAACTAATCTAACTTTTTCCTCTTATAAGGAAAATTCATTCCCTTCCAAATCGTTCTGCATGTTTTAGAAGTGTGGCACAGGCAAAGCATGGTGATACAGAAAAAATGTCCTTTACCCTGGGACATCATCATAGGGTGAAAATTAATATCACAGACCCTCAGCATGGCAAGCACCAAGTTGCCAAGACGTCCCCCATTTGTATAGTCCTGGTCTTGTTTTCAATTATTGTTCAGAATGTTGCAGAATTTGAACTTAATTTGGATTGCTATTAAGGCTGCAATCCTAGGCAGACTTCCTTGGGGTAAGTTCCCTTGAAATCAGGGGGATTTATTCTGAGTAAATATGTGGTTTGTCAGACTGCCTTTTGATTTCTAGCAATTCAAACAAAGAAATAAAAGAAATATCCTACTTCAGGTAAAATATTACTTTCTAAATCAAACCATAGTCAAGTGCACTGTTAAGACATCTAGAAAGTTCCCAAATGATTTCCACATTAAAAGTATTTTATGTAGTCTATTCAGTAACATTCTTGGAATAGTACATAATTGCTTTCCTGGGCTGATGTTGATACAAATATTCTACCCTCCCTCCCACTTTTCTACCAGTGAGTTCTGTGTCCTGATATTAAGAACAGACACTGCCCTTGAATAGGACATTGTTTTGTGGCCAGATCAGTAGCAGCTACCTTCTGTTTCCTTCTTACAGTTTCTATTCAAGATTTGGACAACATAACAGGACAAAAGGGAAACAAAAGTTTGAGCACTATGTGCATTGTATTTTGCTTTACTCTCTCAGCAACATTCATTAATTCCTCAACTATATATATATATATATATAATCAGTAACTAGCAAAGAATTACCGTTTGTTGAAGTCAGCCTCTGTCCTTTATTTTAATGAGGATGCCAGCTCTAAATCCCTTCTGATCACTTTTATTTCTTACTGGGACTAAATAAGGGTATTCCCAGTAGTGTATTAATCTTGGTTGGCACTGTTTTAATCAACTGAACTCAAAGAGGCTGTGGACTCACAAGCAGCCTGCCACCCACTTGGGTTCTTTCTACACTAATAGGGTTGACTATGTTACATAGAATCTCTGTTGCTCTCATTGTAATTTAAGCCAATACAGTTTTTTTTTAAATTAAAAAAAATGCTCTCACCGCAGACACAGAGAAAGTTGTCTTTTTGTTTTGTTTCATAGCACCAATAGAATGGAACCAGCAGTAGCACAACCAAGGGCTTTAAAAGCACATTTCATACCAGTTGAAAAACTGCATAGTAATTAAGTCTATTCCCCATCAGCATCTCCCACTTCAGTCTTTTGAAAAAAATCTACATGTTTTGCCATAGGTTTTAAAATCTTTGTTAAAAGTGCCAAGCAAGGGAGGAAACAATTACAGGATGCTGGGTTTCAGAGTGTCTGGATTTGCCAAATAAGTTTATCTTTTTTCATTGTGGGTAAAAACAGGCTAAACCTTAAGCCAAATTACTAAACTAAAACGCATGGTGGTTTCCAAGCTCCCCCTCCCCTTCCTTGCCTTTTTTTTTTTGACAGGGTTAACTTGGATGGGTTTTCCATAGCCTTCTTTGTGCCAGTGACTGCTTTTGAAGATAACATGTTTTGAATTTGCAGAGGGATCTACTGCTCTGCGTTTAATTTTTAGTGCTTTTAAAAATGCCCATTTGGTAATAAGAAAAGAAAGAGTTGACAGGTAAATATAATTATAGTGTGTATTCCATACAAGAAGAAAAGGTGCCTCTTAAAGCCATCACAGCAATCTGTTTGTACTTGTTTCATTCATAGAAATTATTAGGGCTTGGGGGATTGTGGAGAGAAAGGGTGCCTGTGCTTAAAAAAATTGTCACTTTAAGCTTAATGCAAGTCTGAAAAAGTTGTTGCCAAAGATTTTATATAATAGCCTTTGCGTTAACTTTTGGTTGTTACTTACATATTAGAACATTCACAGTGTATATTTAACAGTCTGATGCATATCCCAGTGAAACTGAAATATTTGGATTTAAGCCAGTTGTCCCATTGAACTGAATTTGACTAATTTCATTTAAATCTTATGATTTCAGCTTAGCTGGATTTGGTTTGCCAGGCTACAAATTAGCAGCAGGCTCAAAACCTTTCATGAAGTGTTCATAAACTTTACATAAAGCCACATTTTTAAGGACTTTAAGCAAACAATGAAAAAATAATCACAAAAAACCTCTCTCCTTGTCACACCTTGCCCCAGATTCACCAAAACTAAATCTTTGTCTCAGTTTTGTTACTCCCCCTACAGATGGCCCCTGTGTGCCAGTTCAGTCATGCATACCTAGCTTTAGTTTGCATTGGTGATAAGGCCTGAGGGTTAAGCCAAGTCTTCATGGAAGAACCAGATTTTGAGAAAGGGTTTAAAGGAAATCCCATATAGCCATAGGGGCTCCTGTTCAAACCATTCCAAGCCCTAGTCCGGTTAATGTTAGTTGTGCTAGGTACCAATGAAAGCAATGGAACAATTTAGCCTTGACTGCCTTAAGTTGCATTGCATACAATGGGTCTTGCAGCACTATCCTATATATGTTTCCTTAGAAGTGAATTCCAGGATGTTCTGTGGGACCAAGTTCCAGGTAACTGCGCACAGAATTGCAGCAGTGTGGTACAATCCTAGGAAAGCATCCTCAGAAGTATGTTTCACTTAGCTCAAGTGGGAGTAATTTCTGCCTAAAGTTGTAGGTTTGCGTCCCACGGTGGTATTGCACTAGTGAAAAGAATTTACACTCTGGCAAAGTAGCTTTTTGTCAATCCCCACCCACGGCAGCCTCCATGGCCCCGAAAAGCAGTTCGTGATGGCTTGGAGATCAGTGTTGCAAGGTTTGAGGGGCAAGATGCCCTCCAGGGGTCCCCAACACTATTGCCCTGCCCTATTTAATTTACCTTCTTCTTACCAGATGGCAGGGAGGGAAACAAATGAAAGAAAAGGTGACCTGTTCTTTCCTCTTTCCATGACCTGGATGGAAAGCAGGGCAGCAGCAGGCAGCGGAATAAAAGGTCCCCTTTTCTTCTCTCCCCTCACGACCAAAAGGGTTTGTTTTCCCCATCTCTTACTAGGTGGCAGAAAAGGTCCCTTCCCTTTTCCTAACTATTATTCAAAATTTCGTATTGATATTGTTGGGCACACTGGCTCCAGTGCATCCAACATCCTCTGTAGGAAGCTCAGTGCTAGGTAACAGTAGTCACATGTGTTGTTTCTGAAGCAAAGCACCAAATGGTTATGCCTGCCCTCTTCAGTTCTCATAGTGCCACTGGGCCTGCATGGAGTCAAGAGGCATACTGGGGAATTAAAGATTGTGTGAGTGGCCATTGGATGGTTTGCTCCAGCAGCAGCATGCTTACTACATAAAGGTTTTTTTAAAAAAAAGGTTGTGGGGACTAGCTCTGTGGCAGCATTGTTTCTGTTGGGATAAGCAAGATTGCCTGCTGTTAATAAGGAGATGTCCCTTCTGGCCAGAATTTGGGGACACCTCTATGCTTGTTTACTGTGATGTAACTTCCTATTGATAGGTGTTATTTCCCTTCTACTCTTCCTCTTCTTTGTTAAGAGATGTTGTTCTCTTATTAGCATAATTCTCCATTAAGCCACAGGAGAAAGAAGCCTCTACAGGCTTCTCTGCCAGATGATCCCAATCATGGACTAAATCTACTGCCTACTTCTATCTTTTCTCTGCAAGCTAGAGCCTATGTTTCCTGAACATATGAAAGGTTGTGAGTAACCATTCTTAATACTTTTACCAAAGAAGACTGTCTCTGTTGTTTTTATTCAGCTAGTCTGTATGAGGGTAAGGTGGGCTGGTTAATTCTCATTTCGCTTTGCAAAATATATACTCTGCTACACTAAACTGTTTCTATTTCACTTTAAACCAAATAATTTCAGGATACTCCAGGGGCTTCAGAGACTGGCACACCCAGCCCTGGTGGCACCAATGTGTGGAGCCCTTTTGAACAATATGGGATATAGCATATGCAAAAAGTAGAGGATTGTGAAAATTTGAGCCTTGTCTAGTGTGAGCTTATGAACTTTCTGCTAGTGCAAAGTCACCATAGGATACCATACAACTCATAAGGGCTTGCCAGCCTGGCACTCATGGGCCTCAGTGTGTCCACCAGTACCTTCTATGGTACACACAAAAGGCCTTGGTAGACATCTCCTCATGCCCCTTAAACATGCCCACATTGAACTGGATGACAGGCTTGGACACTCACTGTTTCCTTCCATTCTGAACATAGGAGAGCTGTAAAGAGCTTCTCCCTGTGATAGAAGGTGGCAGTGGCTGATGGAGGTGCTTTTTTCTATTGATGGGGGCATGCTATGGTCCTGCTTCTTTTTCTGCTCTTTTAGATGTGGCAGCCATTTTGTGTTATCCCCCCTCCCATTTTGTGTTGTGCCACAACCCTACGCCAGCCGCTTTATAACTGATGCCCACAGCACTTTCTCAAAATTCCAAATCTGCTCACTGCCCTGGTGCAAATAAGGGTTGTGATCCTTACCATAATGACTAACATTAGCAGGATTATGCGTCAGTGTTCTGAAAATTGTGATATCAGTCTAGTTTGAAAAATCATGATATTTTTCAAATCATAATTAGAAATGTTTTAATGTTTGTGTTTTGTTAAGATTGTTTTGGAAATTAGAACATTTTTTTGGATTCATATTTAGTGGTAGAATAATAATAATAATAATAATAATAATAATAATAATAATAATAATAATAATAATAATAATAATAATATTTTATTTATTGGTCGCCTATCTGTCCAGGTTAGTGGACACTCTAGGCGACTTACAATAACAAAAAGCTATACATAATATACATATACAAAAACAAACCACAGTCCTAAACAATTTAAAACCAATTTCCAATTAAAACATCATAAAATTAATCCTCCTTAATCCCACACACACACAAAAAAAGCAGCACACAAAAAACAAACAAACACCCAGGCCACCCCAGCCAGCCAGCTTATGTATCCCTCCAAAGAGGGACAGGTGGTAGCAGTCAGTCCCAGCTGGCTGGGTATCTGGGGCCTGGTCCTGCAGGATGCAGGTCTGCCAGGCAGAAGTCCCACAGGGAAGGGTGGTGGAGGTGGTGATCCCACAGCAGCAGCAGCAGCAGCAGCAGCAGCAGCAGCAGCAGCAGCAGCAGCAGCAGCAGCAGCAGCAGCAGCAGCAGCAGCAGCAGCAGACTCTCCTTCCCTGGGCGGCAATGTTCTCTTTCTGCAGGCCCTGGGTCTTCCTCTCTTTGCTGCGCGACGACGAGGGACAGACGGCAGACGAGCGAAGAGCAGCGGTGGTGATCGGCGCCATTTTGAGACGCGGGTCTCTAACGGCGCAGGCCTCGCGGTGGTGTGATCGGCGCCATTTTGAGGCGCAGGTCTCCCATGGCGCAGGCTTCAATTGTGGCCTCGGCGTCTAAGGCGCTGGTTGGGGCCACTCAGGCCGCTTTTGTTTGCCGTTCAGGCTTGGTCTTTCTCCCTGAAGGGATAGCTCCTGCGTTGGGCGGCTGTTTGGGCAATGAGAATTTCTTCTGATATATTTTATGGTATTAAATGATATTCATTTATGGTATAAAGCTGAGATTGCCAGCTAATAGTGATCCAAACCTTGTATGTTACACTTGTATGTTATGGTTTGTTATGGTATTCATGGTATTAAATACACACAAAAAGTACAAAATAACCCTTGTTATGCATGTCAAGGGAATTAATTTTTTTAATGCTACTTCACTCTTCTTACAACAGATAAAAAGACCTCCCTACTACCCATACTTCCTTTGTGGGAAATAGACTAATGACATTAATTCCTGAATATCAAATAATTTATATATTTATGTGTGAAGTATATTTTTCATTAAACCAGGCCTAAAGATAATTATATGGATATGACTGGAGACTAGTAACCAACACATGTTTGGAGTGATATGAATGTTTTAACTATTGCTTTATTTTTTAAAAAAAATTTAAGCAATTTAAAGGCTCTGAAAGTTATACTAAACATCTGATTATATGTTTCGTTTTTAAAAGAACAGCTAAAAAACCCCAACATGTATCCCAGGCATACATGTCAGGAAGGAACTCTGCACACATGTCATTTTCAACATTTTCAACATTAATATTCGTTCTGTACATGAAAATTGTGTTAGAGACTATGTGAAAATTTTCAGATGTCTATTTTGCTATATGTAGAAGTGGAGTATACAAATGTGGAGCTTAGCATTAGTCATGACTTAGGGATGTTGGAGAATTTTGTTGGAAATGGAAATGGGAACAGAAATTGCCACAATTCACATGTTCACCCAAGGTCAGAAATGAAAATCACGCAAATAAATACGAATGGTACTGATATATGTTTTAGTCCATGAACATTACATAATCATGTTATTTCTCTGCATTGTTTTTCATAAGGTTCTGCACAGCCCTCACAATCTGCTCCATGGCCTCAAACTGTGGACCCTGAGGAGACCCAATTTGCCCTGTCCTGAAGATGGGACCGCCCTGTTCTGGATCTGTCCCCAAAGTTATTCAGGAGGCAGGGCTGTTTTTAAAATTAAAAATATGGATGGGAGGGAGGGAAGAAGGAAATGCTACATCTCCTTCTCCCCCCTCCCCAGGAGGCAAACAGCATTGCCCAAGAACCACTTCATGTCCAGCACAGGACACATTTGTGGGGTGTCACACAGCCCCCAAAGTGCTGGAAGATTTCTCCTCCTGCCCATGCTTGATCTTGCAGGGACACAAGCAATCTCGGGCAATCCTGTGACAGCCTAAGCAGGGTGATGCCTAGGCCTGCCTAACACCAGCCTCTTCTTTCACATGTTGGTTTGAAGGGAGGACCAGGGGCATCACTAGGGGGGGTGCGGCAGGTGCGTGCCACACCGGGTGACACCCCAAGACAGGGGTGACACCACGAGCCGTCCCCCCCAGGCACCGCCGGGAAGCGGGGCAGGCAGGTGGAGAGCTGCCCTGCCCGCGCTAACACGAGGCGTGGGGGAAGAGCAGGGAAGGCCCGCTGCTGCCTCAGGTCCTCCTAGGCACAAGTTTCCCATCTCAGTGACTCGAGAACTAGCACGTTACGCCTGCAAGGTTGGAAGAAAGGATTAAACAGACAGAGCAGTGTTTCCTAGACGGGACATTTGGAGCAAAAGGGGGCGTGGAGGGAGAAACAGAGCTTCCGTTTCCCATTGGGGGTGGCATTTGGGTTTGAATTTCCTCAGTGCAAAAGAGGATCCCGGCAAGGAGAGGTGGGCGTTTATCAGAAGGAGGTCTCAGCTGAAGTAAAGAAAACCCAGCTGGTAAAGCAAAACATTGGAAGGAGAAAGAGAGAAGTGCTGCCTGCTTCCTTCTGGGGAGGGGCTGTAGCTGAGAGGTAGAGTATCTGCTTTGCATGCACAAGGTCTCAGGTTCATAGAATAGTAGAATTGGAAGGGGCGTATAAGGCCATGAAGTCCAACCTTCTGCTCAATGCAGGAATCCAAATCAAAGCATTCTCGACAGGTGGCTGTTCAGCTGCCTCTTGAATGCCTCCAGTGTTGGAGAGCCCACTACCTCAACTGAACCTCAGGTTCAATCCCCTGCCCGGCATCTGAACCCTGGAGAGGCACTACCCGTCAGTGAAGAATATTCTGAGTAAGATGGAGCTTTGGCCAGACTGATTAAAAGGCAGCATCTGCTTTGCACAGGCATTTTTTAAAGGAATTGTTACTCGGTGTCCATTTTTTTTATTCCAATGTCTTGAATGTGGAAGCTGTTCTACTATGTATAAGTCCTAACATTTGGATTGAGGTGAAAGTGGTAGGCACAAAACAACAACAACTGGACAATCCAAATATTAATGTGCAAATATTTGCATAATATGCAAATAATATGCAAATAATATGCAAATAATATGCAAATAATATGCAAATAATATGCATAATATGCATAATATGCAAAATAGCCTGCCCGGATTTGTGGAACTGGAATATGGCAACCCTAACCCAGAGCTGCCCTGCCCCTAGGCGCCCTAGGTCTGTTACGGGAGGAGGTCCGTGGGGGTGACACCATGAGTTACCACACCGGGTGACACCAACCCTAGTGACGCCACTGGGGAGGACATCATTGGATCAGACTGCTGAGACATGTAAGAGGTTGTATCAGTTAGGGCATCCACTCCATGGCCTCCTTCCTCCAAAGGCTGATGTTAGATGTTATTGCTCTGCGGAACACTACAGGACAACAGCCATGGTGCCAAACAGTAGCCTCTCCAGGGTCATTTTCTGAGAATAGCATTGGATGATTGCCTTTCGGCCCCCTGGCAGTTGTGCTGTGGGATGCCTCAGGGTACCATCTTTTCCCCCATGCTGTTTAACTTCTATATGAAGCCTTTGGGAGCAGTCATCAGGAGATTTGGGGTGAGGTGTCAGCAGTACCTTGAAGAAACCCAGCTCTATTTCTCTGTAACATCTGAATCAGGAGAGGCTGTGCAAGTCCTGGACTGCTGCCTGGACTTGGTGGTGGGCTGGATGAGGGCCAATAAACTGAGTCTGAATCATAGCAAGATGGAGGCACTGTGGGTTGGTGGTTCCCGAGTTTGGATAACTGCTTTGGATGGGGTCATACTCCCTCTGAAAGAGCAGGTCCATAGTCTGGGGGTGCTCCTGGATCCATCTTTGTCACTAGAGGCCCAGGTGACCTCAGTGGCTAGGAGTGCCTTTTACCAGCTTTGGCTGGCAAGACAGCTGTGGTGATTTCTGGACCGGGATAGCCATACATTGGTAACTTCCAGACTGGATTACTGTAATGTGCTTTATGTGGGGCTACCCTTGAGGTTAGTCCAGAAGCTTCAGCTGGTGCAAAATGCAGTAGTGAGACTGCTCACTGGGGCAGGGTATCGCCAACATGTCAGTCCACTGCTGACAGAATGGTACTGACTGCCTATTAGCTACCAGGCTAAGTTAAAGTTTCTGGTTTGGTGTACAAAGCCCTATACAGCTTGGGACCAGGATACCATCTTACTCCTAATATACCCAGTTGATCACTATGCTCTGCAAGTAAGGGCCTCCTGCAGATACCATCTTATCAGAGCCTGTGTTCCACACAACACAGGAGGTGGACCTTCAGTGTAGCGGCACCTACCCTTTGGAACTCCATTCCTTTAAATATTAGACAGGTGTCATCTCTGCTATCTTTTCGGCACCTACTGAAGACCTTCCTCTTTCAACAAGCCTTTTAAGTAGAAATCTTATCCCAGTCTGCATTTATGTTGGAATTGCTTTTTAATTTGCTTTTCAAGCTTTTTAAAAAAATGTTTTGTTTTAATATAAAACCTGTTTTTATGATGTTTACAGTGTTTTTAGTGCTTTTTAGTGCCGTTGGGAGTCATGTACTCCCAGCAGGGTCACCCATGGTGGTAAGGTCAAGGGAGAGGAACCAGACAAAGAATGATCCAAGAATGTCCTCAACAGCAGAACAGGCGTAGGATAACAACGTGTATGTTACAATGCTGTGAAGGCGTATGAAGGCTGCAGCAGATGAAAGTCTTCCAATTGTCGTGGTATCCATGCTATTGGAACAAAGCCTTTTTCTGTCAAGATTGTGTGTTGATCATTGTGTGCCGATCTCCCCACATAAAACAAATTCATACACAGGCGTCTTCCAACCAAAACAAAGCAAAACAAAAGTCCCATGGCGATCGGGAACAGGACTGTGAAATGGACCGGCGTATGGGTGGTGGATACAGATTCAGTCATCCTGGTTCAAGGACCGAGGCAGTTGAGTAGTTCGGCGGCTATTGCCATGATTGAGCAGTCCTATTCAGGATCCACTCTGCTCACCCCATATGGGGAGGGGGTTAGAAAATGTGCCCTATTTATTTACTTATTAATTATTTGATTTATATCCCACCCTTCCTCCCAGCAGGAGCCCAGGGTGGCATAAACATAGTCTGCCTTATCTCTCCCTGACTGGATTACCGCATCCAGTGGGGTCACCACTTAGTGGTCGCAAAAGACAATTGAATTTTGGGACATGGAATATACGGACATTGCTGGACAATGCAGATAGTGAACGACCTGAACACTGGACTGCCATCATCGTGAGGGCGTTGAGACATTTTAATACTGACATAGCAGCACTCCAAGAAACTTGAAGAGCAGGAGAAGTACAATTGAAGGAAGGAAAATGAGGTTACACCTTCTTCTGGAAAGGACTGCCTGAATAAGAATGACAAATACATGGAGTAGGCTTTGCTATTAAAAGTAATCTTGTGAAGCTGTTATCAGAAGTTCCTACTGGCATTGTTGTGAGACGGTCAACTCAGAAGGAACAGGAAAGGGGGAGGCATGAGTTTCAAGCACCTCCGCAGTCAGAATGAGCAGAGTTGGAGATTGTTGTGAATGAGCAGGATAGTGGAGGAGGGGAACAGCCTGCTTTTCAGCCAGTTCCCATGAGTAACGCTCTTGCAGAGGAGCAGAGCGCGCCACCCCCAGTCGATGCACAGGACCAGTGGGAGGAAGCTTCAGAGTTAGAACCAGCTCCTCCTTTCCCAAGCAGTTCCCATGAGGAATCCAGTGTAGCGCCGCCCGCTGACCTCGAGCCTGTTGCTCGAGAGCAGGTGTCTTCCGATGAGCAGCTGGAGGAGCGCCCCCCATCCCCCCATTCCCGCCGCCGCGAGAAACAGATAGGGCAGAGACAGGAATTACGAAGGAGTCAGAGGTTACGTTCAAAGACATTTCCTATATAAGCCAGCCGTCTTCAGTGGGGGGGTCGTTGCGTCAACTTCCTTCACACGTTGCATAGCATGTCTAAAGTATAGTTAGGGACTTTAGTGAGTTAGTGTAGGTTTTCCTATGAAGCGCAATGCTTTTGATGTATCTATTACTCTAATAAAACGAGATTTACTCGCACACACGCACCCGCCTCATTCTTTCGGCTCTGGACGGGACAGGCATTAATGAACGACTCTCAACTCTCTGGTTAAAACTCACCAAAAACCAGCAGGCAACTATTCTAAGTGCTTATGCGCAAACATTACATGCTGATGAAGACATCAAGGAAAATTTTTATACCCCGCTGGACACCATCTTATCAAAGATACCTAAGGAGGATAAAATTATCCTCCTGGGCGATTTCAATGCTAGAGTTGGGCGTGATTTCAATTTATGGCCAGAAAACAATGGGAAAGGAGGAGTTGGCAATAGCAACCTGAATGGAATTCTACTTCTGACTAAATGTGAAGAGCATAATCTTGTTATTACAAACACACTCTTCCATCAGAAATTTTTTTTTAAAACATCATGGAAGCACCCTCGGTCGAAACACTGGCATCTCCTGGATTATGTAACTGTCCATGCTAGAGATCACCATGGTCGTCACTAGGGCCATGATGAGTGCTGATGACTGTTGGACAGATCACTGATTAATTTGATCCACTGTGGCCATTTATATTGTTCCTCAACGTAGGCTCCAAGGAAGAAAACCAAGGCGTAAAATGAACATCCATGCCTTTCAAGATCCTATTAAGCGAGATTGTTTTCAAACAATGCTTAAGAAACATCGACCTATGGAACTCCCTGAAAACATTGAGGAACACTGGATTACACTGAAGAGTTCCATTATTGCAGCATGTGAACAAACTATTGGATACCAAATAAGAAACATCAGGATTGGTTTGATGAGAATGATACTGAGATTGAACATATCATTGACAAGAAAAGGAAAGCCTTCCAGATATGGCAGAACGACATTGACTGTGCTGCTAAGAAGAATAAAAAATGCCAGTGCAAAGGCTAAGGTCCAACGAAGAACTAGAGAACCTAAGAATGCCTGGTGGAAAGAAAGCTCAAGAAATCCAGCATTTTGCAGATGCTCATGATATACAGAGCTTTTTTAGTGCTACGAAGGCCACCTATGGACCAACAAATTATGGTATGAATCCCTTACATTCAGTGGATGGTACCAAACTTCTTAAGGATAAAGAGTCTATTGCACTGCATTGGAAAGAGGATTACCACAACCTCCTTAATCATAACTCTATTGTGGCTGGTGAGTTCTTCTTGCAAATTCCGCAACAACAAACTAGACTCGAGGTCACAGTATCCCCTAATTTGGATGAAGTCAGTAAAGCCATTAATCAAATGAAAAATAACAAAGCTAGTAGACCTGATGGGATTCCTGCTGAAGTCTTTAAAGAAGGTGGGCATGAACTTACACAACAACTTCATAAGCTCATCAAAAAGATTTGGATGAGGGAGGAGATCCTGGAAGACTTGAGGGACACCATAATTATCACCCTTTTTAAAAAGGGTGATAGATCAGATTGTGGGAACTATTGAGGCATCTCTCTTCTTGCTACTGCAGGTAAAATCCTTGCAAGGATCCTCGCAAATCACCTCCTACCTATCTCAGAAGATATTCTCCCTGAATCCCAAAATAGTTTCCGCCCTTCCAAGGGGAGAGTGGACATGATCTACACTGCACAACAGCTTCAAGAAAAATGCTGGGAGCAAAACCCACCTTTATATATGGTGTTTATTGATCTGACTAAGGCCTTTGATGCTGTGAATCGAACTGCTCTCTGGAGCATACTTCTGAAAATTGGATGCCCTGATAAATTTGTGAATATTTTGCGACTCCTTTGTGACAACATGATGATGACAATTTTGGATAACAATGGCTTTCAGAGTGATCCATTCAAAGTCAGATCAGGTGTAAAACAGGAATGTGTCATTGCACCAACCTTATTTGCTATTTTCGTTGCTATGATTCTACACCTGACTGAAGGGAAACTTCCTACAGGTATGGAAAGCATATATTGAATAGATGAAAAGCTTTTTAATCTCAGTAGGCTGAAAGCAAAAACCTCTGCTGTAGAACTTCAATATGCTGATGATAATGTCATCTCTGCACATTCAGAGAAAGATCTTCAAACTATCCTAAATGAGTTTGCAGAAGCATATGTAAAGCTTGGGCTCTCGATATAAAAAAACCAAAGTACGTCATCAGCAGGTGAGAACTAGCCCCTCTGTAGCACCATCATGGTGTAACACTGGAGAATGTTGATCACTTTTCCTATCTTGGCAGCCATCTCTCTGGAAAAGCTGGCATCGGTGCTGAAATTCAACATCATCTGAGCTCTGCGAGTGCCACATTCTCCCAAATGAAGCGTAGATTGTTTGAGGATCAGGATATTTGCAGGGAGACCAAAATGCTTATTTACAAAGCCATTGTACTACCGATCTTAGTGTACTCCTGTGAAATATGAACCATTTATAAACACCACTCCCACTTCTTGAACGATTCTACCAACGCTACCTCCAGAAAATCCTGCAAATTACTTGGGAAGATAGATGGACTAATATTAGTGTTTTGGAAGAAGCAAAGACCACCAGTATTGAAACAATCATCCTTCAGCATCAACTTTGCTAGACTGGCCATGTTGTTCGAATGCCTGATTACCGTCTTCCAAAGCAGCTACTTTACTCCCAACCTAAGTATGGAAAATGGAATATTGGTGGACAGCAAAAGAGGTTTAAAGATGTTCTTAAAGTTAATCAAAAAAAATATAACATGAGCATCGAGACCTGGGAAGTTTTGGTCCATGAGCGTCCTAATTGGAGGTCGTGTATTATCAAAAGTGCTATGAACTTTGAAGAAGCACAAGTACAGGGCGAAAGGGACAAATGAGCTATGTGGAAGCCACGTCAAGCAAATCCTCAATGCAACTGTCTTCCATCTGGAAACCTATGTCCTCACTGTGAGAGGCTGTGTGGATCTAGGATTGGCTTCCACAAAGCTGGACTGCCACCACCTTTTCAAGCACCTTATCCCAAAAAGTGGATATTTGCCACTGAGTGATAGTTGTTTAACACTTGTGGGTCTGGAGAGGTCCTTTTAAGGAGGAGATGTACCACTGCCTCCTTCAAGGCAGATGATACCTGCCCCTCCTTCAGTGAAGAGTTAATCACTTCCTGGACTCATTTACAGTCTGACACAAAGCTAAGTTCATTATATCTGCAAAATCATAGGGTTTTGCACCTCCCTAACATACCACACAGCTAGGCTGTTATTTCCAAAGGTCCAGACTTGGCCGTGGTTACTATAGACCCACTGAAATCAGTAGGACAAGTATAACTAAGCATGACCAAGTTTGGATCCAACCCAATGTGTTTGGGACACATAACTTCAAATGCAAAATTTCAAGGGCTTTGATTCGTCTCTGTTTTGCCCGTATACAGGACTGTATTGATTCCTACTTGTAGACCCATATATGCAGCCCTTTTATAATCACAACATTAGAAATACTGGCAGGCAAAGTTCCAGCAAATAGAGATACATTTTTCATTGTATGTGTCTGCCCATGTTTTCTCTGTGTTACCGAACTGTGTCTTGGGCCTACATTTTTTACATGTTACTTTGCCCATGTAGTGTTTGCTTACATTAATGTAACCCCCACCCCACCTTAAACAATTCCAGAATCATGTTGTTTCCAAACTAACCCTAATGATATAACAAAGAAGCATACATTGAATTTGAATGAAAATTGAAAACAGATGCCAGGAAGTGTTTTTTCATCTTGTATGTGCAGAATGATCAGCCAGGTACAGCAAGTGCTTTTTCTCATTTAGGAAATAATTAGATAGCCCATCATGTACAAAATAGCTCTCCCAATTTCCTTTTTCTCTAATTTTGGTACATTCTTCTTACATCCCAGTAGCTACTCGGTTTTTCCCAACTGGAAGGTTCATCATCTACACATGGGCCATGCTATTATAAAAGCAAATGAACTGTTAATTGCTAAGTGAATTGCTAGCTTAGCATATATTACTTGTCATACCACCAGCCACTATTTTTTAAGACGAGAACAAGGTTCCCATTATTATCTTGATGATCTAGGATTTGTAACCCAAATTCAAATAAGAAAATGTACACTGGGAATTTAATTTGTCATTCTGAAAAAGAAGTAACTGCTTTTACTTTCTAAATATACTCAGTAATAGGCAAAAAACCCTTGCAGTTTAAGAACGTACCTATAGCTAACAGGTATTTCTATCAAATTTTAAAAATCAAGGAAATTGGTCAGCTATAGTGAATGCACCAGGGGAACAGGAGACCTGACCTCCTCTCTGAGATATTGTACTGCCCTACAAATTTGTCAAAATGCAAACACAATTTGGGTTGGTCTTTTACTGGTGCATTCACTATAGCTGCCCAAATTTGATAGAAATACCTGTTGGTAATAGGTACATTCTTAAATTGCAAGGTGTTTTGTTTTTGCCTATTAGTGAATGTCTCTGCATTTTAATCCAGGAGGTAAGAAATGGAATCCTGTGCAAGTTTGCTAAAAATGGATTGATTATTTACATGCCTATTGAGTTCAACGGGATTTACTTCCCTGCAATTATGCCTAGGATAGGTTAAGCTGACCAGGGGGAGGAGGGGGATGGGAACAGGCAGGAAGGGGAGGGGAGGAGGAGGGCAGGTTGGATCATTTGCATGCTTATTGAGTTCAGTGGGATTTATTCCCATGCAATCATGCTTAGGATAGGTGAAACTTACCACAGGGAGAGAAGGAGGGCTGCAGTGGGCAGGGGAGGAGGAAGAAGGAAGAAGAGGAGAGGAATAAGGGAGGAGGGGAATGGGAGGGGGAAAAGGTAGTTGGATTATTTGTATAATCCTGTGTAATCATGCTTAGGATAGGTGAAATTTACATGGTGGAGGGGCAGGGAGGGGAAAGGGGAGGAAGGGTATGGGTAGGGAAGAAGGTGGAGGGGAGAGGGGGAGAAGATTGGGTGAGTGAGCCCCTTTCTTTTCCAAAAGGAAAATATTGTTATCATTATTTTGGAGAATTTCTCCCATTTTTAATTTTACAGCAGGCTTCCCCCAAATAATCCTGTGAAGTATAGTTTGTGAAGGGTTCTGAGAGTTGTTAGGAGACACCCTATTCCCCTCACAGAGCTACAATCACCAGAATAGGGGCTGACTGTTAAACCACTCTGGCCACTGGAGCTCTGTCAGGGGAATAGGAGTCTTCTAACAACTTTCAGCACTCTTCACAAACTACACTTCACAGGATTCTTTGGGGGAAGCCATGACTGTTTAAAGGTCTGGCATGGGTGTGACCCCCTGATTAGGCAATCCAAACAGTTGTTAGTCTGGCTTTTAGAACACTGACAGTTGGTTCTTAGTGAGCATGCCTGGGCTCATCATAGACTCCAATGTTAAATTTCTTAAATTAATTTAAAATCAACCAGACATATTTTTAACTTTTAAACTGCAGAAGATGAAGGTCAGAGTATGGGGCAAAGTCAGTAATAGGATTACAGGTACTCTGTGAACATGGCTGATTTTTAATTAATTTCAACAAATTATGAGAACTCTGACAGAAAAGAGTCCAACAGGGCTCTGGATTTTGTTTCTCTTGTTTTACACTTTGAACTCTCTATTCTCTCTGACTGTTTTGTATATTGCCATGAAAATTGAGAGGGCTGTTAAGCGTTTCTGAGTTCAGGACTATAAGTTTTGTAAGGTTTTGTTCTGAAATGAGCTTATGGGAAGCAGCAGAATGACATGGGGGGATTTTCAATTTAACCTGGTGGAATGTAGAAAATCCATGTTGGCTATATAATTTAAAAAATTCAGATATGGTTATGTCAAGAAACTATCTGACAACAAAAAGTTATTAAAATTTACTCAGTCTAATCTACAAGTTTTGTAAACTGAATACTCAGAATGAAGCGGATTAGTGACCCATTCCTTTGTGTCATCCTATTGACATGCTAATTTTCAGAAATCATCATAAGGATCATAAGTACTTGCCAAATAACAGAATTAATAATATACTTATATTGAAACTAGGATCTTGCCCCCATCTGATGACTATAATTGTAATGTACTGGTATCTCCGCCCCCCCTCAATTTCAGGGTCATGGAAGAATTCCATCCTCAGAGGCAATATACTGATGAATACGGGGTGATGGGGGACAAATCAGATGCTTTGGAAGGTAAGGATTCAAGATAGAATTAAGTTGTTGTTCGTTTAATTATTTTGTTTGTTGGTCACCTCATACCCAACGGTCTCTAGGCAACTTACAGCAGATTTAAAAACATACAATACAAAGCAGATTAAAAAATATATAATATAACACAAATTTTTAAAAAACATGCAATATAAAAAACTTAAATCCCAAACAAAAGAACCTAAGACAGCACACTTCAAAAGCCAAAGTCCTGGGTAAAAAGGAAGGTCTTTGCCTGGCATCTAAAGATGGATAAAGAAGGCACCAGGCGTGCCTTCCTGGAGAGAGCATTCCACAGCTGCGGAAAGGGGGGAACCACTGAAAAGGCCTGTTCTCATGTTGCCACCCTCCGAGCCTCCCGTGAAGGTAGCACAGGAAGAAAGGCCTCTGATGATGAGCACGGGTCCAGGTCAGTTCATATGGGGAGAGGTGGTCCTGAAGATATTGAGGTCCTGAAGTGCAAAGGCTTTATAGGGCAAAACCAGCACTTTGAATTGATCCTGGAAACTAATTCGTAGCCAGAGCAGTTGTGCCAGAATTGGTGGTATATGCAGTTACCCCATTCAACAACCTGGCCTCCAAATTCTGAACCAGCTGCTGTTTCCAAACTGTCTTCAAAGGCAGCCCCACATATAATGCATTGCAGTAGTCTAACCCAGATGTTATCAAAGTGCAGACAACCAAAGTTAGGCTAACCCTGTCCAGAATCCTTGTCTAAAGAAGGGCACACCTGAGTCACCAATCGAAGCTGATGTAAGGCACTTGGCACTATTGAGGCTACTTGAGCCTCAGACAGGAGTTATGGATCCAGGAGTACTCCCAAGCTACATTCCTGCTCCTTCAGAGGGAGTGTAACTGCTTCCAGATCAGGCCACATCCCATCTATCCAGTCTAGAAAACCACTGACTAACAGTGCCTCAGTCTTGTCTGGATTAAGCTCCAGTTTATTGGCTCTCATCCAGTCCATTACTGATTATGTTGTTGTTGTTTTGAAAGGACATTCTTCAGGCCAAACTGAGTTGAATGTTATTTCCCCCTGAGGTTGTAAAAAAGAATGATTACATAAAACTCAGTCGTGGAGGCTGCAATGTGCCATGGAACAGCTGCAGGGGCATGAGAGGTTTTCCTCTCTAGCAGATGGATTGCTAAAAACCACCCCTCAGATGTCTACCCCCCAGGAGAAAAGGTCTGGGGAAATCTGAATGTGACTCAGCATTGCATGACCCCTTCATTTACAGAGTGAATAGAGAAGCTGATAACTTTCAATTAGGCAAGGGTCTGAATTTTGCTTGAGAGACTGGTTTCCCCAAGCCATGTCACCTGCCCCATATCTGAAGTCATATATGGTAGCCTGTCCCTACTGAAAGTGAGACTTGCAGTTGCTATCTGAGTTCCTTTACAGGATCCTGTGTGAAGCCAACCTAGACCTGCAAAAGAACCCTTTTCCTTTGCAGTGCATCAGGAATTCAAACCAGACTAGAAAGAAAAACTGGGTCACCTAGTGCCATGGTGATGTCAGGTAATTTGGCCTCGCCTACCTGGCCAAATGGGGAATGGGGGAGCTCAGGATTTGACTCTCTGGCTGGATCTTGTTCCCCGCCCATGTGATTAAAAAGAAGGTTCCTGAAGTCATGATTCCTTTCCAAGTATATTGTAAACAGATAGTAGTACAACCAAGTGAAAAAAGAAAAGCATAGTATATATCCAGATAGATAAAGGAAAATTTCAGGTTCACTTATGGAGTTGAAGGAGAAACACAGTCTATCACTACAAAGCATAGCTAGTGATAAGTACATTCTGTTATATGTAGTGAAACCTGAAATATTTTGATTTTAAGGTTTGGGCTTTTTATTTACTCATTCTTAATTGCAAGAAGCCCTAATTAAGTATTGACCTTGGCATGCATGTTTCTCAAATCCCCAGGCTGCTAGAGGCTGCAAGTGTAATGGAATAATAACTATACAATTAAGCCCTATTAGTACTGTAATTAATGCAATATCCTACATTAGGAGCACTACCAAAATCAAGAAGCTGTGAAATCAAGCACCATCAAACCCAAATATACCAAGTACATTGCCTTTATTTATTTTGGATGGATTCAGTAAGATCTGTAAAGATTTAAAGAAGTGCTTGGTTACGTGAATTGAATTCAATACACAGGCTAGTTTGACTAAAACTATGCACCTTGGAAACTATGCATCTTGACCAAGGAAACCTCCCACCTTCCAGTTAGTCATAATACTTTAGACAGAACCTGGTGCCTGTCAGATGTTTGGGACTACAACTCCCATCAGACCCAGTCATTTTAAAGCATTATATGATAAAAATTTTCCTGCCAGGTTATACATATTTTGGTATGTTTACCCTACCCCACATTTTCTTAGAGCTTGAAGGCAGGTCAAGCATGCATGCACACACATGCACACAACTTTCTGGAATGCAGTTGCTTTCCCCATCCTCTTTAAAATAAAGTATTTCTGGCCTGGTGAACTTAGGAAGTTCCATAGCACAAGTGTCACCACAGGAAAGACCCTACTACTCATCCCAACGGATCCAACTTCAAATAAAGAAAGAGAAATCCCACTGATTTTCATGCTCTGGGAATCTCAAAGGGGAGAAGATGCACTCAGAGGTATCCTGGATCCAGGATATTTAAAAGCGAAAATCAGCACTTTGATTTGGGAGAAAGAAAGTGAGCACTCGTATCAGTTCTTTCACTGCAGGTGGCATATGTTTCCAATGGTTTATGCTGACCAGTCAGCTAACAGCTGCATTCCAAACTAACTGAAACATTTGAATGGGCTAGAAAAGTAGTCCCAAGTAAAGCGTGGTACAATAATAGAGTCTAAAGATTGTTCAAAGCAAATATCATGAACATGAGGTCATCATTTCTAGGTAGGAATCTTCTCTTGATACAAAAAACCATGTACCCTTTGCTTTTTCAGCCTGAGTCTTTTCAACTTCTCATTCCTATAGTAGAATTTAACCTAATTTCCAAAAAATAAAACATACAGAAAAGAGCCAGAAATTCTCAAAGAATCCCAGGAGAAAGTGAATAATACATATCCCTAGGCTCCTTTTGGAAAGAAGGGTGTGATATCATTTAACTAATAACAACTAATGTAAATGTACTGCCTTCAAGTCAATCCCGACTTATGGCGACCCTACGAGTAGGGTTTTCATGGTAAGCGGTATTCAGAGGGGGTTTACCATTGCCTTCCTCTGAGGCTGAGAGGCAGTGACTGGCCCAAGGTCACCCCAGTGAGCTTCATGGCTATGTGGGGATTCGAACCCTGGTCTCCCAGGTCATAGTCCAACACCTTAACCACTACACCACACTGGCTCTCTAATAACAACTAAATAAATAAATAATCAAGAAACTGGTCTCAAAACAGAAAAAAGAATAAGTAAATCATTAAATTGGGCATATGGGAAAAATAAATATATATCTGATGTAGGTATAGCTGAGAGATGTCTAGCAGAGTGCTTCATTTCTAGACTTTGAAACCTAAGTGCTCAGATCCTGGTATTCTTTTCAGCCACAGAGAGCCCCATAAACCTCTCTCTTTAGCATTAGTACACAGTGTTCAAGTCATGGAGACAAAGGCAAAGCCAGTCATCAAAGCCTCTACCCCTGCCTCCCAAATAGTAAAACCTTCATATTATATATAAGGGTGTGCGTTAGGCTATTATCTCTGGTCTTTTGAAGTTTCCCTTTTAATAATGTGCTTCCTCCACATAGACTGGAGCAGCTAGGAAGTCAGGAAGAGAAAGAGGATTGGATTAGAATAGTAAAGTCTTCTCCCCTCAGCAAATATTTGCATAGCTGTTGGTCAGGAAGTTACAGCTTGATCAAAAGGGAAGCATTCACAAGGGGTCTGAATGTGCATCTGGGATTAATCCAACTGGGGCTTGAAATACCTGGTGTTTAATTCTAATTCAAGGGTGGATCAAATTTGGAGTCATTGTTTGTTTAGATGACCATACTACTGCGATCACCTGAAGCAATTTTATTATTTCAGCGTCTATAAACAAACCAACCAGAATATGACATTCTTAGATATTGTATTGTCTGTGATCAAAAGGCCTGGGAGCGCTGTGTAGAGATAAAGGGTAAATATGATGGCCAGCTTACCACATGCTAGCAGTTTCTTCCATGTGGTCACTTGGGCCTTAGAATTACTACATACAGTGTGTTTTATTTCTTTTCTGCTATGGACTCTCAAGCATAGTGCATTTTGGGCTCATTATCATGTGGAAAGATTTCCCCATGTTTTCCATGTGATCAGATGTCTGTATTTATTAGTAACCCAGACACTGAGAAGGTATTTCCCAAACTTCACTGTTTCATAACTAGAGTAGTCTGTTTAGAAATGGCTGTGTTTACGACATAACAACAACAATTGTCGAATCTGTTTGACTAATGGGACTTATCAATATGTTTGTCCTCCCATGAAAGTAATCTGCAAAGTATATTCACTACTTGACCTTTCCCAAGACAAAATGCAGAAGTACATTATTACAGATGGATTTCTCATTAGCACATTTTCTCCATAGTCACACACCAGAATGTTGAATGAAAATGGCTGACCCTCTTGAATCATAAAACATGATCTATACTTCTGTTTTATTACATTTCCAGCATTTACGTTGCAAATACATATTCACTGGATGCAGGTCTATGGTGGTGAAAAATAATTGTATGCAGATCAGACTTACTTTCATTTTTGTAGCTTATATGTTTAGCAATGAAGGCTTTCAGAAAAATCTTCTGATAAGGGGGAATGAGGAAAAGCTTCGTTCAGTTTGATGTGGCTGAAGAATAAGAGGCTGAAAATGCTCCAGCTTAATCAGCAGCCGCATAAAGATTTTAAATATTCTTGCTAAATATGACTGTGTGAAATGGACATAAATGGTTAATTGTTACAAGAGAGTCTTTTGCATTAATGCAAACAGGTCAACTTTTTAAAAATGACACTGGCATTTAAATGCAGTGTGAAGGTTTCAACGCAAATCACTTGAAGGTACATTTCTTTTTCTTTTTTAGGAGTGGGCTAATGCAGTATTATGTTTTATGGTGCAATAAAATTATGTGCTAAAATTATGCTCATAAATGTAGGCAAATGTAAACCAAGCTATTAGTTATGTTTTCTCAGATAAAAGTGATTAGCATAGCTGTCAAACTCTTTTCCCATTTGAATAACAGAATTATGTCTGAAATCTAACGCTTGTTTGCCAAGGCTAATTCTTTAAAAGAACAAATTGAGCCAATTGCAAATTTGAAAAATAAGTGCAATGGCCTACCCCACTTTCTGATAGTATTCTGATTATTGCTAGTGAAGAGAAGGGGGATGTGACCAAAATAGTGTCAATAAGAAAAAATACTTGAACAATATTTCAGACATTATTCATTACACAGCTTGTCATGTAAAATTCTCCCTCATCATCAGACATATTCTAAAGTGGCTAGAGATGAACGGTGCCATGTGCCCCCTTTGAGACAAAGAGTTCTCGTGTAGCTCCCATTCATTTGAGTGGGGTTAGCACAGGAGGCTGCCCTGGTGGATTGTGCCCATGCTGACATGAGCTTCCATGGGCAGCAGTTTGTCTTGTCAGATGCCTCAACTCTTTTTAAATATAGGGATTGTTGAGCTGCGGTCACATGCAAGGACACCCTATGAATAATTTATGAAGTAGACGGTCATCCTGCTGGCAAATTAATTTGCATTTGACAGCAATTGCTGTGGTGGTGTCCTGTCAGGGAGGCCCAAGGTATATAATTTAAATCTGAACAGAACAAATTAATGCTGATTACTTTATAAACAATTCCAAAGCTGGACTCGTGTTGCCTATCTTAGAAGATCAAAACAGATATTTCTGGGATATATATATCTTTCCCCCCCATTCAGACTAATAGCTATCATAATAAGCAGAGTTCATAGCTACAGCTTCTTCTTTACTGACGTGATTCGGTGAAGCCCAATAACATCTGTAGGTAGTGAAAACGCCACTCTTCCTGTTTACATGTAGTTTTCCTAATTTAATAAGTTTTCTCAAGAAATTTAGTAGACAGGACATAATTACAATCAGGGAGATGAACCAAACCTGAACATGAACCCAGCAACTAGTTCAGAAGGTGGTGGATTTCCCCCCTCACCAGGGGGAACTGGAACTGAACCTTAATTTAAAAAGCTCTCAGGTACTTCAAACCCAAGGCAGAACTGAACAGGTAAATTGGACATTGGTAATGTACATTTTTCAAAAAACTGCAAACCAATTCTCAGAATAAGTAGTCATTAGAAGTTCTAGAGTAGGGATGGGGAACCTGGGGCCCTCCAGATGTTGCTGGACTACAACTCCCATAATTCCTGACCATAGGCCATGCTGGCTGAGGGGACCATGTGAGGTCAATGGAGATGGAATTGTACAATATCTGGAGGGCTATAAGTTCCCCATCCTGGCTCTCTAAAGGTTCTTTTGAGGATGGTGGGAAAGGGTCTCTGTATCCTCCAACAATTAGAGGTATGCAAAGGAGACTATATGTTCCAGCAACCATTAGGGGAAGTGGAAAAGGTTTTGTTAATTCTCCAGCATTTAGCTTGCTACCTATTACAAACTTCTTTTCTTAGGTGAGGATAAAAAAAAGGCTAAGTTGAAAATGTTTATTTTATTTAGGAAATTTCTAGACTGCTCTTCATTAAATTTGATCCCAGAGCAGGGTACAATTTGGTAAATCCTAGTTAGCAACAACATATTTTTAATAAATCCAATATAACCATAAGATAGTAACAACAAAACAGTACAGTGAGGGCACAGTGAGAGTGGACACACTCATTTCTCCGATTAAGCAGGAAATGTTTCAATAAATATTAAACATAAATAAATCATTTTTTAAAATAAATTTTACATAAAAATTAGAATATTTATACTTTTTAATATTCCAGATAATGAACTAGTTAGATATCTCTCAGTCAGAAATATCTGGTTAGTTCAGATTATGACCTTCAGCTATTCATTTAGGAAGCAAAAGACCCTGCTCAAAGCAAGGTTCATAGATGTAGCAGTCTCCACTTGGATTCTTCTAGATAATAGAAGTCCAGTATTCTGTTTCTAGTAGTAGCTAGTTTAGGGCATAATCCAATTTGTATTTATGCCAGGCTGAGGGGGGTTGGATATGATGGACCCACAGCTGAGCTGGCAGGGTCCCAGCTGCGCCAGCAGAAGCCCCTCCACAGCAGCGGAGCTGAGACCCTGCCAGCTCAGCTGTGGATCTGCTGGGCAAGCCCAACTCAGTGGAAGGGGTGCTGGTGGAAACCAGCATAAGGCCTGAAAAAGGGGCATTCTGGGTGCAAGTTGGAGGAGGAGCCAATGGGGGGATTCCTGTTAGGAACACTCCTGTGGGTCCTGATGCGGGGCCAAAGTTATGACAAGAAAAGTCAGTCTAAGAAAATAATTTTAATGGAAGTCAATGGGGAGTGCTTACTCACTGGTAGGGGTATTCGTGAGAGCTGGCTTTTTCTTTTTCATTCATGTGCGCAACTCCTGGTGGAACTCACATTCCACCAGCCCAGTGGCTCCTGAATGGGAAATAGATGTCATGGAGCTTCCTGCTAGCTCCTCCTCCACCGGCACTCCTTCCGCTGGCTTCCCACGAGTTGGATTGCTCTGCCCATTTCCAGTTACCTATTGTGGCTAATATCATGGCTGGCCCAAGACAGCTGGCCCATTGTGGGGGCACGATGGCACAAAGTGTGAGAGATGTTGGGAACCTCCCATTCAAATGGAGGCGATTTGGAAGGCCTGATTAGTATAAAATTACAAATAGTGGTATGGCAGGATGAACTTGCTCCGATTCTGTGGCAAATGATCTTTCCGTAGTGATATTGGTGGAAATTCTTTGTCTCTTTTCTTTATTCCTTTCTTCTGCCAATGACCCTAAGGTCTCATCCAGGATGCTTGTGTGTCTCTTTGTATAAACAAGATGCAAGCATTTGTGTTTTAGGTAGCAAGCTAATGAACAGTATGAGTAACGCTGTTTGCTTTTCCAAGTATATACAGCACTTAGATGTGAAATGTCTCTTCTAAACAGCATTCTGCAGTCCTGAAAAACTTTTGACGCACCAAATTCCTCTGATGATTAACAATCGTACAACAGTCTAAATGTCTGGAAAGAGATCCCACTTGTTCTCCCCATGTTTTTCTCGCTAATAAAATGGCAGCTAATAGATGGAAAGTCTGAGAACATGCAATTCTTGCCAATATGAGGTTGGGCTCATGCTGATGGTTAACTTGTGAAACATAATCACAGTAAATGCCAGGACTATTTCCTCTCTTTTACTGCGTAATAAAACAGCATTATTTTTTTTCATGGAACACCTTTAAAATACTTATAACATTTGTGATCAGTAGATCGCCTTAGAAGCACATGAGGGCTTTTCATGCCTGAAGACTATATTGCCAAACCCTGGTTAAAAATAGACCTCCCTAGTAATACTATCCTCCATACACAATTTTTAAGTACTTTGAAGAACACTGTACTAAGTGTAGGGTCAATACTTTTGGCGCTTGCTAAACTAGACTAGTAATGAATAAATTGACTGACTCAACTTCAGTGTGTTACTGTACTTTGCAATAACCTCACCCTTCGAAATGGATTCCACTCTCCATTCCCCTCCCACAAAAGGCAGGCTGCTGTCCTAATGTCTCCTTAAAAAAAACAGCAGTCAGATCCCCAGGGGGAAAAAAATCTAAGCAATAAAGCCACAAAAGAAACACTTGCATGTATGGGAATTACTTAATGGGCTGCCAGTTAAGGAGTCAGCTGGGTAATGGATTGTTGTAAAGATAGCTGTTCCCTTGCCTGGTCGCAAATGAAGCCCTTGAGTTCTAAAATTGCTACAGAAGAAACACAGTCGCCTACTGGCACAGTTTTGTCAGACTAATGCTACAGTTAGATCCTTAGCAAATTGAAATCATCTGGATGCGTTGGCAGACGTCAAAAAGCTGACTTTATAACTTTCTTCCAACAGAGCAACCAAGTCACAACTGTGGGTTATGTGGGTGGCCTTGCCCTGCACCACATATGACACTGATAGAAAGGGAGGGCCCACAAAATCACCTAATGATGATTTTGACTGTGATCATTCCAACTATGGCTTCATTGTGAAACAAGACAAGCAACAGTCTGTAGGAGATATGGGAGGAAGGATGACTGACCGTTTTTGAGAACCACCTTTACAAGCAGAGTTGACATTCCAGTGAGATGATTTTTTTAAGTGGGCTAGCCGATTCTGGACATGACCATATATGCATTTCAAAACCTGTTCTTCAGATCACCATATCAATAACTTAATAAGCAAGGCTGCAATCCTAAACTTATGTCCCTGGGAGTAAGCCCCGATGAATTCAACAGGGCTTAGTTCTGAGTGCACATGGTTAGGATTGAACTTTAAATGCGTAACTTATATTCAGGGATCCATAGATATACAATGAAGAAAAGTTCATCTTGACTAGGTACATTGTTTTTTGGCATTTTTAAAAAGCATGATACAAGCAATTGGAAAGAAGATGCCAAGTTATGGTCTTCTGAAATACTTAACCTCAAAATTCCGTTGCCACCATGCAGTTTTCTCCAGACCACCATATGCCAATAACACTACATAAAAAAGGCAATTGCTCCCTCTGTGTTTTAGACCACATATTATTTTTTCCTAAAGAGCACCTGTATCACTGGTAGTTCCAAGAATTTTTTTTAAAACCCCACATTTTAAAATATTTTTTTTTTGGTAATTTAATTTTAAACATGATCCAAGAGCAAGCCTTTGAGCAATGCTGTGAATTTTGCCATCCCCCTTTCACAATCTGAAATGGTGGCACTGATAGCAATGGTCTGTGGCCACATTGTACACAAATATGTGCTATATGGCAGACTTGCAATGCAATGAACGTGAATATATGCTATTTATTAGATATAGCAAAGTCATGGAGATAAGGGGGACTGGCAGGGGAAGGTCTTGATGCTTCAGTGTGCACTCAGTGTTCACAGATTCCCATCTGTGTGAATACATGATGTTACACTCCATTAGAGATGGGTGAGAATTTCACTAAAATTGAACTTGGCACTGGACTTACCAATAGTTGGTAGGTTCACTATATTTGTGGACTGATCCTGAATGCTGCAATTTTCCTTGGCTTTTCCTGACACCAGATTAAAAAAAAAACAAAGCAAACTTTGCTTTGCTAATGTGAAACTGACCAGCCTGCATCTTTGTTTTGCCAATGAGAAGCCTGTGTGTTTGCTTTGTTAACATTAAACTAACCAGGCTCTGTGTTTGCTTGTGAAATTGATCACCCTGTGTTTGCTCTGCTAAAGTGTCTTTGCTTTGCAACTCTTGTTTTTGCGTTGCACAGCTGCTCTTTGCTTTAAAGCTGGTGTCTTTGCTTTGCTAACTGACCAACCTGTGTGTTTGCTTTGCTATGGTTAAACTGAAAAGCTTGTGTCTTTGCTTTTCATTAAATCAACCTCCCACTTTCTCCCCAGGCTGGTGGGTGCTGGTGGTGGAGTATCCAATATGATCTGGAGGAACAAGAAGGAGGGGGATTGGGTCGCTGGGCCCTGGGCAGAGGGAAAGTCATTTTCCTTTCTGAAAGGAAAACATTGACAAGAATTTTTTTTCCAGGAGGGGAAAATGGGAATAATAAAAGTAGAGGAAAAATAATTAACTCAACCTGCCTGCCTGCCAGTTTGACAGAATACTATCAAACAGGCCCCAACAAGCAGATCCCATCCCTTCACTCCATGAGACGTGAGTGAAGGTCTGTACCCAGTTTCATGACCCTGATATACATAAAAAACATGGTCTTATTTAAAAAAGAAAAGAAATCATACTTTCCTTTAAATTTTATGCACCTTCACAGGGAGGCCATATTGAGATTCCTAGATATGTGAAAAATATGTGTTGCATTTACACTGTATTGTCTGCTGTATTAAGAACAGCAGCAAAAAGGAAATCAATCCTAAATCAGTCATAATGGCTTCTTATAACTATTAGTATTCATGGAGTTTGGAGCCAGCTTTTTCAATCAGCTGCATTGTTTTACCTTGACCAACCACAATCTTGTTATTTGCCCACCCTGTATGTCATGGCAATATAGTGACACTCATTTCATACTTTCTTTATTTATGCTGCTGCTGGCAACATAATATAATAAAAAAGAACACCAAGTGCCAGCAAAAAACAAAAAATCCAGAGAGTTTACACATGGCCTCAAGTGTACATTGGTGGAGAGGGAACACCGGCTGAAAATGAAGTTGTCGGCCCTAGTAGGAGAATGAAACCTAATTTGCCTCAAGAGAGGAATGATTCATCCTCCTTCAGTAGCAGCCTAAATTCCTGATCACAGTGCAGCCAAGACATATCCCCAGAAATATGAACTGCTTGACTCTTCTTAATTTTATTTAGATGTTTCAATAGGACTTTGTTTCTTTTCTCTGAAAAAGCTTGCAGAAACAAGAAGTACATATATTCATTTGGCTCTCTTGCCATATTTGTTGACCCTTTTTAGGTCTTTGTGTAACCCTTTAACTTTCATAAGCCTACAAAAATGAAGTTTTCCTGAACATTCCCTGTCTTTTTTTAAGCACCTTTTTAGTTTCTGTACCCTGCCCAACCTATATTTTTACAGAACCATTCCTTTTAGTAAGTCAGTTGCAAGTCAGTAGAATCTACAACATCTATAACCTATAATATCCACCATCTTCTGGGAATTTAGTAGTGCGTCTGCAAATTGATCTTGTTGCTATAGCTGGAAACATGGCTACCTGTGGCTGATTGGAGCCAAGCGCACATGGGTAGGCCTGAACTAATAAACATGGCCTTCTTGAAGAGCCCTTAGGCAACACAATCTGTTCTTCTCAGTTCTCCACATGTCAAAGAATGCAAACATGCCTAGGAAGTTGATGTGTTTTGTACTTTCTTTGAGGAAGGTTAAATCTTCCCCCCTCTTGACCCACACCTTGAATTCTGTAATCAGCATTTGCAAGTGCTTAATTTCTCAAATGAAAGGTGACAGGGCTCAAATTTGCCTGGAAGCCATGCATCCTGACCCGGAAAGACATCTTGCCTCATACCAGATGTTGGGTGACTAACTGTGGTTATCTAGTAAGGGAAAGTTCTATGTCATTTTGGAACTACAAATAAGTACTAAGGCTAACTCTTTTGAGCCCTGACCAAAGCACTTCAGAGCCTGAATTATTTTTCTCAAGATCTGAGGCCAAACGTGCGTAAAAAAATGAAGTTTTCTGCCCCCCCTAATTCATTATTATGGGAAATTTAAAAAATAGCAATAACTTTTTTCCTTTTGACAGAATTAGAAGAAATTTGCAGGTGTATAAGATCCTCCTGAGTTGATAAAGCCTACCAAATTACAGACAAATAGATTCAGAGGCTGATGTGCAGGGCACTTCTGTGTTTTGATTTTGTTAAGGAACTGGCTATAACTAATTTATTATTATTATTATTACTGTTGTTGTTGTTGTTGTTGTTATTGTTATTGTTGTTATTTATTATTATTATTATTATTATATGCACAATTGGATGAAATGTTCAGGTTTGTTACCCCCTTCTGAAGAGATGAATCTTGCCACTGATGATACCCAATGCTATTTCTCCATTACATCTGAGTCAGAAGAGGCTGTCAAGCCCAGGACCAGTGTGGATGCAATGGTGGACTGGATAAGGGTCAATAAACTAAGCTTGAATCCTGGAAAGATGGAGGCCTTGTGGGTGGGCGGTTCCCATGTCCAGGAGATAGGTTAATTGCCTGTTCTGGATGGAGTTGCACTCCCTCTGAAGGAGCATGTATACAATCCGGGGGGTACTCCCTGATCCATCTCTGTGACTAGGAGACCTCTGTGGCCGGAAATGCTTTTTACCAGCTCCAGCTAGTACACCAGCTGTGACTGTTCCTGCAATGTGGTAGTCTGACCAGAGTGGTCCATGCATTGATAACGTCAATACTTGATTACTATAATACATTTTATGTGGGGCTGCCCTTGTATCTGGTCTGGAAGCTTCAACTAGTGCAGAATGCAATGGCTAGACTACTCAAAGGAGCAGATTCCTGGTAACTATGTTACTCCTCTGCTGAGAGAGCTGTACTTGTTGTGGGTTTGCTACCAAACCATGTAAAAAACACATGTAATTCACAATCTCTAAACTACTTGGAACCAAAGTACCTTAAGTACCATTTGGTTCCTTTTGTTCCACCTTGATTACTGAGATCCTCTGATGGGGCACTTCTGGTGGTTCCCCATGCCCCTGAGGTTCAGTTGGCCTTCACTTGGAACCAAGCCTTTAGTGTGACAGGCTCTGCCCTGTGGAACTTCCTATCTGTAGAAGCTCAGCAGGAACTATCCTTCCTTCCTTTCAGACATATTTTGAAAATTGTATTATTTAGGCAGGCCTTTGCAATATGAATTTTCTGTTTTTAAACAATCTGTAGGTGATGATGATTTCAATGATGTTTTTATGGATGCTTTTTGTTTTTCTATTTTTATAAATGCTATACTATCTATATATGTGTGTGTGTGTTAGAAATAAATACTGCCTAAGCTGCTGCTTCTGCTCTGTGTGTGTGTACATGTGTGATGCTTGAAAGTAAGAGAGGGACTTCTCACTCTTGCTCTGTCCTGCAGTTCTCTTGCCCTTACTTTCTGACATCTCTTCCTTGAGCAACAGCAACTGGTGCTGCCTGTGCAGGTACTGTTTTTGGTGCAATGTTTTGGAACCTTCCCCCAGCTCAGCTCCTTTCTCCGGCGCAAGCAGATAACATAGCAAGAATACAATGTCAACTGAAAGTGATCCAAACAATGCTCTTCCACTTCTGTGGGAACCTCTGCCTTCCTTCTTTGGGGACTGTCATAGGATGAGTAGGAGGAGATACCAGAGGGGAAATCCCTTTGCATTAGTGGCTGTCTCTGTTTCTCCCCAGTGCCCACCATCAAAATGATGCTGCCTTTTTCAGAGGAGCTGTGAGGAAGGCTGCTGAAGAGATCTTCACCTAAAGCAGCCACCACACTGACAACTCCTCTGCAATCTGCTCCTCAGTGTCTACATTTAAGAAGTTGACCTCACCTACAGCTTTAGTCTCAGGAGCTGCCAGTGCAAACTGCTGCCTCCTCATTCTCTACAAAAAGAGATCTCTTTCTACTTCTGTTACTACTATTACAAGTAGCAGTAGTGCAGAAACAGGAATGAGGGAAGGTTGGCTTGTGCTACTAGTGTTCCCAGCCTCTGAGTGTAGGCAACCTGTTCTGGGTATTGTCAGTGCTCCTGGTGTGTATGTTTGGTGGGGGGAGAACACAAACAGCCAGTCATAAGAACATAAGAAGAGCCTGCTGGATCAGGCCAGTGGCCCATCTAGTCCAGCATCCTGTTCTCACAGTGGCCAACCAGGTGCCTGGGGGAAGCCCGCAAGCAGGACCCGAGTGCAAGAACACTCTCCCCTCCTGAGGCTTCCGGCAACTGGTCTTCAGAAGCATGCTGCCTCTGACTAGGGTGGCAGAGCACAGCCATCATGGCTAGTAGCCATCGATAGCCCTGTCCTCCATGAATTTGTCTAATCTTCTTTTAAAGCCATCCAAGCTGGTGGCCATTACTGCATCTTGTGGGAGCAAATTCCATAGTTTAACTATGCGCTGAGTAAAGAAGTACTTCCTTTTGTCTGTCCTGAATCTTCCAACATTCAGCTTCTTTGAATGTCCACAAGTTCTAGTATTATGAGAGAGGGAGAAGAACTTTTCTCTGCTGACTTCCCGGAAGTAGTGCTGGCTGGTGGTTGTCTCTGAGGGAGCTCTGCCTCAGAGGAAGCTTTTTTCAGGTTAAAAGCCAGCCAAGAGGAATCTTGGACTGGCTTAAATGTTCTCCAAGGTATAGGAGAACCGATCAGATTTTCCACAAGACTTCGTTGAGCTGTCGGCGGCTGGAATTGATCAGGAAATTCCTGAGATAAGAAGGCATGCCAATCGGCTGAAGACGGAGTCAGGATTTCCACGCAAGCTGTACTGGAAAAAAGCGAAGCGTTCTTTTTTCTTCTTAAAAAAAAACGTTCTCAACCAGCGAGCCTATTTCTGTCTAAATCTTATCATTCGGCTTAAATTACTGCAATAAAAGGGATTTGTTTACGAATCAGCAACTGAGAAACCTGGGTGAGTCATACTTTTTCTCTTTTAAATATAATTAAGGAAGAAAGAAAATGTAAACAACTTATATACTTTTTTTATGACAAAAAGCTGGCCTGAATTTGGAGTTTTAAAGTTTAAAAACGGATGAGAGGTAATTATTATATTTTGGACTATTTTTCTCTTTGGACTATTTCTCTTTGGACGAATCTGCTGCTCGTATATGTTACTAATTGTTTGGTGTTGGGAACCAGAATTGTTTTGCATTCTTGGATGTAGATAAGAACTGTGCTGTGCTGGCTGGACTTCAATAACAGGCCTGGAATATTAACTCTTTTGTTGGTGGAGGAAAAAAAAAAAAGAAATAGACTGCCTCTAGGTTTTGAAACAGTGATTAATATCAGAAATTAAAGGCTTCTCTTGAAAATGACAACTAGAAAAGCAACTAAGGCCAGGAGCGAAGAGGTTCTACTGATCCACAGGAAGGGGCTATACCCCCAGATATGTTTCAAAAAATAATGGAAGGGATTAATGATATAAAACAGGAAATGAAAACTGAACTGACAGATATAAAAGACTATATTAAAACACAAGTGGATGAGATCAAAGGGACAATTGGGCAAATAAAGGAGGATGCAAAAAACACTAAAGAAAAGGTACAAATCTTGGAGAATAGAACAGATATATTAAATCTGGAATTAGAAAAAAACCTGGATTATATGGCTGTGACTGAAATGAGAAATAAAGAACATTGTTTGAGATTCCGTGCAATTCCTGAGGAAACAGGTGAAGACATCAGAGATAAAATTGTTAATGCTCTAGTAAAATTTCTGGATTTGAATGAAGATCGGATGGAATTTGAAATAGACAAAGTGTATAGAATTAATTCCAGATATGCAACAATGAATAAAATTCCAAGAGATGTGCTTGTTCATTTTATAAAGAAGATGACCAGAGATATGGTATTACAGCAACACTTTAAAAATACCTTTAAAATTGATGGTAAGGAAATACTGGTGATGAAAGAAATTCCTATTAGACTTTTACGTAAGAGAAAAGAATATGCTTTCCTTACAGAGAAACTTAAGCAACGCAAAATTCAATTTAGATGGGATGCTCCAGAAGGAGTGATCTTTACATTCAGACAACAGAAATATAGATTGAATACTGTTCAAAAAGCAAGGGACTTCTTGAGAAAAGCTTCAAAAGATATGGATGAAGATAAACTCAAAGATATGGATATAATTCCTGGGAAACAAAGTCAACAAAGATATGCAGAGGAAGGGAAGGAAGATGATGGATTAAAAGGAGCATCAGGCACATTTTAAAATACACGCTTAAAGATGGATTACAAATATCTAACTTGGAATATAAATGGAGCCAATACGGCGCAGAAGAGAAAGAAAGTGTTTCATTATTTGAAAAAATTAAAATTGGATATAATTTGTTTACAAGAAACTCATATTAAGAAGAAAGATTCCAAATATTTGATTTGTAAAAATTTGGGTGAAGAATTTATTTCGGCTGGACCAAAAAAAAAAAATGGAGTTGTTCTCTACATTAACCCACAATTGCTTCCTAAATTGGTATTACTGGATGATAGTGGTAGATTTGTGGGGGTTGAAATTACTCTACAGGGTACAAACATTTTGATAGTGGGTATCTATGCCCCCAATGAAGATAAAACAAGGTTTTACACAGGACTTATGGAAAAATTGTCAGAGTTTTCATATGACCATTGGTGCATTATGGGTGATTGGAATGGGGTAATCTCACCAAAAATTGATAGGCTTTCTGAAAAAAATATCAAAGAGACACAGGGTAAATTACCGAAGATTTGCTTTGAACTGATGGAACATTTAGAATTGGTGGATACCTGGAGATATATAAATGATAATGCAAAGGAATTTACTTATTTCTCAGAAAGACACAAAACATTCTCGAGGATTGATATGATTTGGATGTCTAAAATTTTAGCGAAGGATACTTTTAAAATGGATATATTACCAAAAACTTTTTTGGATCATAACCCTGTGATATTAACTTTAAAAAAGAAAAATCTTGGATTTAGATGGAGACTAAATGAATCTTTATTACAGAATGACAAAGTAGTACAAGAATGTAAGAAGAAATTAAAAGAGTTTTTTGAACATAATTTACATAAAGGAACAAGTGAAAATATCGTTTGGGATACAAGTAAGGCATTTATGAGGGGATATTTTATTAAATGTAACTCTGAATTAAAAAAAAAGAAACAACAGAAAATGCAATTAATTTTGGAAGAAATAAAACAAAAAGAGGAAGAATTGAAAAAGAATCCAACTAAAGTTTCTATTGTAAATCAAATAAAAATGTTACAGAAGCAAGTATCAATGCTGACAGTTAGAGAAATTGAAAGAAAACTAAATTTTGCTAAACAAAGGACTTTTGAATTTGCAAATAAACCTGGGAAATGGTTAGCATATAAATTAAGAAAAGAACAACAAAAAATATTATTTTAAAGATACAAGAAGGAGATGAGACGTTGACAGATAATGTAAAAATTAAAAAGATTTTTCATCAATATTATTCAACATTGTACAAATGTCAGGAAATTCCATCTGAAAAAATAGAAGAGTATATATCTAAACAGAATTTGCCTAAAATTACAGACTTTCAGAGACAAGCTATTAATGGCCCTATTACGTCAAGAGAGATATCTGAAGCTATAAACAAAATTAAATTAGGAAAGGCACCAGGACCAGATGGGTTATCTGCAATGTATTATAAATGTTTGGAGGAAGAACTCTTACTACCTTTACAGTCTACAATGAATCTTATTCTGCAAGAGGGAAAGATACCGGATAGTTGGAAAAATGCTAATATAACATTAATACCTAAAGAGGAGCAAGATTTAACTAAAACAAAAAATTATCGACCAATATCTCTATTGAATAATGACTATAAAATTTTTACAATGATCTTGGCAGAAAGATTGAAAATAATATTGCAACAATTTATTCAGGAAGATCAATCAGGGTTTTTACCTAAAAGACAATTACGTGACAACGTCAGGAATGTCTTGAATGTTTTGGAATATTTAGAACAACGAAATGATAAACAAGCAGCTTTGATTTTTTTAGATGCTGAAAAAGCATTTGATAATTTGAATTGGAAATTTATGTTTCAGGTTTTGGAGCAAATGGATTTTGGAGACAATTTTATAAAATGGATTAGATCGATTTATACATCTCAGAAGGCTCAGATAATTGTTAACGGAGATTTAACGGATTCATGTGAAATACAAAAGGGTACAAGACAGGGATGTCCTTTATCTCCCCTTTTATTTATTCTGGTCTTAGAAGTGCTGCTTAGAGATATAAGGCAAGATAAAAGAATTTTGGGATTAAAGATAAAAAAGAAGAATATAAATTGAGAGCATTTGCTGATGATTTGATAATTGTACTAGAAAATCCTTTGGAAGGAATTAATGTATTGATGGACAAATTAAAAGAATTTGGACCGTTAGCAGGATTTAAGATTAACAATCAAAAAACAAAGATGTTGGTGAAAAATTTAACTTTAAGGGAACAGAAAGTGTTAATGGACAAGACAGATTTTACAATAGAGAAAAAGTTGAAATATTTAGGTATCATTATGACAAATAAAAATTCAAAGTTGTTTCATAATAATTATGAAAAATTATGGACAGAGATTAAGAAAGACTTGCTAAGATGGGATAAACTACAACTGTCATTAATGGGTAGAATATCTGTGATAAAAATGAATGTATTACCGAGAATGATGTTTTTGTTTCAAACAATACCTGTCATATCCTCTGATTTACCTTTTAAACAATGGCAAAAAGATATCTCTAAATTTGTATGGCAAGGAAAAAAACCAAGAGTTAAATTTAAACTACTACAAGATGCTAAAGAAAGAGGAGGACTGGGATTACCAAATCTGAGACTTTATTTTGCTGCCTGCTGTCTAGTCTGGATAAAGGAATGGATCTTATTGAGGAATAAAAGACTATTGGATTTGGAGGGTCATAATTTGAAGTGGGGATGGCATGGATATCTATGGTATGACAAAGTAAAAGTAAATGTAGACTTTAACAATCATTTTATAAGACGTCCTCTGTTGAAAATATGGAATAGATATAAACCAAGGTTTTATTCGAAAATACCATTATGTGTCTCAAGCCAAGAAGCGTTTTATAGAAGAGAAATGTCTGGAAAAGAGAAATGGTTAACTTATCAAGAACTATTAGAAAATGTACATGGAGAATATATAATGAAAGAGAGAGAACAACTGACAAAGGAAGGATATAGTTTTCAATGGTTCGCCTATTTACAATTGTTAGAAAGATATAAAATGGACAAGAAAATGTATGGGTTTGAAATAAGTAAATCTGATTTTGAAATAGGATTGTGTACAAATGATGAAAATATAATTGCGAAAATGTATAAACTCTTATTGAAAATGGATATGGAGGAAGAACAAGTAAAAGAGTGTATGGTAAAGTGGGCAAAAAATTTTGGTTATAACATACAAATGGATCAATGGGAAAATATGTGGAAAAAAGGTTTGAAATTTACACTATGTTATAATCTTAAAGAAAATTTTTATAAAATGATGTACCGTTGGTACATGACTCCAGAAAAGTTGTCAAAAATGTATAGTAATGTTTCTAATGTTTGTTGGAAATGTAAACAACAAGAAGGATCATTTTATCATATGTGGTGGTTGTGTAAAAAGGCAAAATCATTTTGGGCACAGATAGGTAGGAAGATGCAAAAAATTCTAAAGATAAATATTCAGTCAAAACCAGAATTTTTTTTATTGGGTTTTATGGATAAACAAATAGAAAAGAAATATGGAAGAATAATATTGTATATGATTACGGCAGCAAGATTATTATATGCACAAAAGTGGAAAATGGAATCAACACCAACAATGGAAGAATGGCTATTGAAATTAATGGACTTAGTAGAAATGGATAAATTGACATGTTTACTTAGAGAAAAATCGACAGATACATTTCTTAAGGAATGGAAGCCTCTCTTAGACTTTTTGTTGAAAGATCAAAATAAAATGATGATACTGGGATTTGACGATTAATTAAGACAGCTTATGGAGAAAAGGGATTCTGTATGTATACATTAAGGGACAGGTTTGATGTATATTATATACTTATAGCTGATCTGCGACAAATCGGAAGTCAACTATTTTATTTTTATTTTTTGTTGTTGTATTGTTATGTCTTTTTGACTTTGTTTTGTTTGTTTTTGGAAAAATTTGAATAAAAATTATTAAAAAAAAAATATCATGTCTCCTCTGACCCGCCTTTTCTCTAAACTAAAAAGCCCCAAATGCTGCAACCTTTCCTCGTAAGGGAGTCGCTCCATCCCCCTGATCATTCTGGTTGCCCTCTTCTGAACCTTTTCCAACTCTATAATATCCTTTTTGAGATGAGGCGACCAGAACTGTACACAGTATTCCAAATGCGGCCGCACCATAGATTTATACAACGGCATGATGATATCGGCTGTTTTATTTTCAATACCTTTCCTAATTATTGCTAGCATGGAATTTGCCTTTTTCACAGCTGCCGCACACTGGGTCGACATTTTCATCGTGCTGTCCACTACAACCCCGAGGTCTCTCTCCTGGTCGGTCACCGCCAGTTCAGACCCCATGAGCGTATATGTGAAATTCAGATTTTTTGCTCCAATATGCATAATTTTACACTTGTTTATATTGAATTGCATTTGCCATTTTTCCGCCCATTCACTCAGTTTGGAGAGGTCTTTTTGGAGCTCTTCACAATCCCTTTTGGTTTTAACAACCCTGAACAATTTAGTGTCGTCAGCAAACTTGGCCACTTCACTGCTCACTCCTAATTCTAGGTCATTAATGAACAAGTTGAAAAGTACAGGTCCCAATACCGATCCTTGAGGGACTCCACTTTCTACAGCCCTCCATTGGGAGAACTGTCCGTTTATTCCTACCCTCTGCTTTCTGCTTCTTAACCAATTCCTTATCCACAAGAGGACCTCTCCTCTTATTCCATGACTGCTAAGCTTCCTCAGAAGCCTTTGGTGAGGTACCTTGTCAAACGCTTTTTGAAAGTCTAAGTACACTATGTCCACTGGATCACCTCTTATCTATATGCTTGTTGACACTCTCAAAGAATTCTAATAGGTTACTGAGACAGGACTTTCCCTTGCAGAAGCCATGCTGGCTCTGCTTCAGCAAGGCTTGTTCTTCTATGTGCTTGGTTAATCTAGCTTTAATAATACTTTCTACCAGTTTTCCAGGGACAGAAGTTAAGCTAACTGGCCTGTAATTTCCGGGATCCCCTCTGGATCCCTTTTTGAAGATTGGTGTTACATTTGCCACTTTCCAGTCCTCAGGCACGGAGGAGGACCCGAGGGACAAGTTACATATTTTAGTTAGCAGATCAGCAATTTCACCTTTGAGTTCTTTGAGAACTCTCGGGTGGATGCCATCCGGGCCCGGTGATTTGTCAGTTTTTATATTGTCCATTAAGCTTAGAACTTCCTCTCTCGTTACCACTATTTGTCTTAGTTCCTCAGAATCCCTTCCTGCAAATGTTAGTTCAGGTTCAGGGATCTGCCCTATATCTTCCACTGTGAAGACAGATGCAAAGAATTCATTTAGCTTCTCTGCAATCTCCTTATCGTTCTTTAGTACACCTTTGACTCCCTTATCATCCAAGGGTCCAATTGTCTCCCTAGATGGTCTCCTGCTTTGAATGTATTTATAGAATTTTTTGTTGTTGGTTTTTATCCTGCCACCTCTGTCCTTGGCGGCATTACATGGTTGCCTCCTGGCAACATGTACATACCTCATGATCAGACACAATGAAAGACAGGTAGGGATGAGATTTGATTTGTGTGTAATAAATGAAAATACAGATTATGTGCTGATTTGCTATTTACAGCAGAACTGTACAGTTGAGTAATGAACAGCCACTCCAAGGTACTAATAAATAACAATAGAGACTATGACTGATAAATAAAATTTTAAAAATCACTTGAGAGAAACTAAAAGATAAAACAAACTAGTGCCCTGCCCCTTCTCCCTACCATAGCATTTTCCTTATATGGTAGGCTTTAAGACACTGTTTTGCTTTTAGCAAACACTTGTCTGCAATGTTTTTTTAATGTTTGATTACGGAAATGCCACAAAGTACTTTGGAGGTCCCTGCTTTGGTTCATAGCAAACTGAACAGGCAAAGTTGGTACATCAAGGGGTTGTAACTCAGTCACAGACCACATGCTTTGTATGCAAAGGTCCCACATTCCATCTCTGACATCTCCAGGTATGACTGGGACAGACCAATGCCTAAACCCTAGAGGGCCACTGCCAGTCGAATTTGAGGGACAAATGGTCTGCCTTAGTAAAAACATCCTATGTTCATGTCCACTGTGCAAGACCATGCAAAAGGATAGCACACACAGGGCAAAGGGAACTTGGAAAAAAAAATGACCCCATACAGTGAATGATTAACACTTCTTTAATTATTTATAAATATATTTGCATGCCACTATTTCATATAAAAGACATCACAGAGGTTTACAACAAATAAAAACTGTACAATAAAAGAACATTAAAAATACAGTAAAAACAAAGGTCAGCTACTGTAAAAAGACATTTTAATTGCCTGCATAAGACTGACAGAACAGCAAGGTTTTTAGCAGGCATTTAAAAAGAAGGTGCCTGCTGAATCTTGGATGAAGTTTTTAGAGACAGCAGCAGAGGTGTAACCACCAGCACTTCAACAAATGTTACAAAAATTTCTGAATGAAAACGTGTTAGACAGTACAACTGTAAGAAATATTCATGCCTAGAACTGAATATACTTCTCCCGTGACAAACTATTGCTGTGTTACTACACTACTACTGTGTTTATCTGAAGGAGCACCTCCAGCATCACCAATTATGCTGCCTGACAAGATCAGCCACGCAGGGCCTTCTCTCAATCCCACCAACAACAGTAGCTAGGTTGGTGGGGACTAGAGAGAGGGCTTTTTCAGTGGTGGCCCCCACTCTCTGGAATTCTCTCCCGTCTGATCTTCGGCATGCCCCTTCCCTGGATACTTTCCGCCGAGCCTTAAAAGCTTGGCTGTTTGGACAGGCCTTTGGAACTGCCAGGGTGGGCTAATTTACATGCTGAATGCCTGTTGTTACGTACTGCATATGTTGTTATTTTTGTTATTGCTGAGTATATCATATCTTATTGTATTTACTGTATTATTGTATTTTATTGGAATTTAATATGTACATCGCCTAGAGTGGCTTCGGCCAGATAGGCGACCTAAAAATTAAATTTACATTTACATTTACATTAAGAAAAATTAAAAATTCTCGCTATTGTTGCATGATTGTTGCACGCCACCCCAATCTCCGAGCTGTGAGAGATCTCCAGGGGTCCCTGCTCTTGGCAGGGGTTGGTATCCTTCGAATGAAGGTCAGTGGAGACTGTGGTATCTTTTAGGAAATATGGTTTTTATTTACACACATTCCAACCTGAGCTTAAGAAGGAGAGATTCAAAGCATCAGCATTCCAATACATCTTGCGTTTCCATCAGGCTTTATTTATTTATTTATTTATTTAATTTCATTTTTAAACCGCCCATAGCGAGTAGCTCTCTGGGCGGTGAACAAAACAAGATTAAAATACAATATTACAATAAAATTACAATAAAATCAGCAACAAGTTAAACGAAAAACATTAAATAAAACACATTGAACATTAAAATGCCTGGGAGTATAGCCAGGTCTTAACCTGGCGCCTAAAAGAAAGTACCGAAGGCGCCAGGCGTATCTCCTCAGGTAGGCTGTTCCACAGTTCGGGGGCCACCACAGAAAAGGCCCTAAATCTAATAACAATCCTCCGGACATCCTGATGAGTTGGTACCCGGAGGAGGGCCTTGGATACTGAACGAAGTGAACGGGTAGGTTCATATCGGGAGAGGCGTTCCACAAGGTATTGTGGTCCCACACCGTATAAGGCTTTATAGGTCAAAACCAGCACCTTGAATCTGGCTCGGAAACAAATAGGCAGCCAGTGCAGGCGGGCCAGGACAGGTGTTATATGCGCAGACCAGCGGGTCCTCGTCAACAACCTGGCTGCCGCATTTTGCCCTAGCTGAAGTTTCTGAACGGTCTTCAAGGGCAGCCCTACGTAGAGCGCATTACAGTAGTCCAGTCTAGAGGTTACCAGAGCGTGAACAACTGAGGCGAGATCGTCACTGTCCAGATAGGGACAGATAGGCCCCAGGCACAAGCCCAAAATTATTGACAAGAACCAGCTATGGAGGTATCAAGGGAACAAACATGTAACTGGTTCCTCTAATCATCATTGGAACTTAACCCAGGAAGCCTAGAAACAGAGCGATAGGTTTCACATTGGCAAAGTGGCTTCCCAATGGTAGCCCCTGCTGCAAAAGACTATTCAGCTGGACTAGATGATGAGGGCTCCAATACACCATCTTCCAGAAGACCTCAGAGACATAGAAGTGCACCCCAAAGAATCACTGAGCTGGTTTAGTGACTAAAACTGGCTTTAAAACCATAGGCTGTTTTTGTATTAGTGTTGCATGGAAATATAACTGTGCTATGAATATGTGCTTTTGATTATGCATGTTTCAATGTCTTTATTAATCTGTTCTGTTTGTTTGCAGGTCTGGGACCTTATAAGGAGGCATCCTGAAGCCATCATGCAGGGAGCAGGCCTCTCAGTTCCCAGGCTTTCCACTGGCTCGTTGAAAACACAAGCCTCTCTTTGGCCCATGGGGGACTCTCCTGAAGAGTTTGAGTAACAATAGGATCTCCCTGGCCCATTTGCCAGTGAATGGGCACTTGATAGACCTATTAGTCCACCTGGCCACTCTATTAGACTATCAAAAGAGACTCATCTGACCAGTGGAACAGGTTTCTCAGCTGCAGAGCCCACCTCCAAGTGCAGGGTTCCAAAACAGGCTGGAAGGGAACTCGTAGAAATCATCTATCTCAATCCCCAAACACATAACACTACCACCTTCCCTGAAAAAGGTCTGTCCCAGACCTGCAAACAAACAACAGCATAACAGCTGTCCCTGTAGACAAATAACAGAACAGATTAATAAAGACATTGAAACATGCATAATCAAAAGCACATATTCATAGCACAGTTATATTTCCATGCAACACTAATACAAAAACAGCCTATGGTTTTAAAGCCAGTTTTAGTCACTAAACCAGCTCAGTGATTCTTTGGGGTGCACTTCTATGTCTAATTGGATCTGATAAACCACCTTTTTATTTTTCTGAGAACCACATATGGCCCTTCCCAAGGCCTATCTAGTTTAGCATTCCTGCCCTTTTCTTTTTCGGTTATAAAACCACACCAGGTCACCCCTCACAAAGTTTTCCCCGTATGACCTCACATCATACAGGTGTTTCATCTTATCTGAGGCAATCTTCAGATTTTCTCTTGCAAATTGGTGCACCTTTTCTAATTTACACTGCGACTCTTCCACATAGTGCAAAGGGTCTGCACTATTCCTCCCACCATCAGGGGTGCCATAGAACAGGCTACTGGGAGTCCTCAACTCATGCCCAAACATGAGAAGGGCTGGAGTACAATTGGTGCTTCCATTAACTGCTGTCCTATATGCCATCAGAAGGAATGAGATATATGCATCCCAATCCCTTTGATGATGATGCACAAAGGTTGCCAGTTGTACCCCAGTGTGCGGTTGGACCTTTCCACCATGCCATCTGACTGGGGATGTGCAGGGGTGGTCCATGTTTTGTGGATTCCCAGAATTTCACGTACTTTCTAGAACACTCTTGATCCAAAGTTTCTACCCTGATCAAAGTGTAATTCCCCAGGCATCCCAAATTTTGAAAAGAAGTTGTCAGCCAAGGTGTTTGCCACTGTTACAGCCTCCTGGCTTTTTTATGACGCAAACCTGTGGCCATCGCATGAAATAATCCATTGCAACCAAGATGCAGCGGTTGCCAGCCTCTGTTTCTGGAAGCGGTCCCAGAACATCTATTGCAACATGTTCCACTGGGGCATCTGCCAGATATTGCTGCATCAGGGCTTTCCCCATCCATGGGGCACCCTTCTTTACTATGCAAGCGTCACACTTTTGGCACTAGCTGTCCACATCCTGCCTGCACTCAGAGCTTGGAAAAGTTACTTCAGCCCAATCCAGTGGCCATGCTGGCTGGGGCTGATGGGAGTTGTAGTTCAAAAAAGTAACTTTTCCAAGCTCTGCCTGCACTTGACCCAATAGAAATTCTCCCTTATCCAGGCAAGGGTTTTTGCCACGCCAAAGTGTCCAGCTGTTTTAGCATCATGGCACAACACTATCACGTCTCTCTTTAGTTTTGTTGGCACAACCAGCTGCCACCTATACCCAGTCCCCATATGCTGTACCCATTGGCTGTACAATATGCCATCCCTAAACTCTAGACTCCCCCACTGGGACCAAAACACCTTCACAGTAGTGTTGAGTGGGGACACCATTTCCCAGGGAAGGCAAATTTGTGAGTTAATTTTCCACTCACCCACAGTCTTGATGTCTGGGTCTTCTCTGTAAGGTCCTCAGTTGTTCCCGGTTTCATCCCTGTAGTGCCGCAGTATCTCCAGAAGGGGTAGCTGTACTTCTGCAAACCAACAGGCCAGGGTCTCCCATCTGCTTTTGCCCTCCTCTCAGGCAGCCAACTCTTTGCTTTCCTGCCTTGGGCAGAGCTGTAGTTGTCCTGCTAACAAGGCTGCCTGGATAATGCATCTGCATTAGAATCATTTAAACTTGGTCTATGGGTGATGGTACAGTCATTTGCCTGCAGCTTCTGTAGCCACCTTGCTATTTGACCCTCAGGGTTTTGAATCAGCATAAGCATTGTAGGGGCGAACAATCTGTTCTCACAACATACATGTTTGGATTTTACTCATTCCATCAGCTTCAGCTATACAAAAGTGCAGGTACAGAGAACATTTAAGCTATTCATATACAGTAAAATTCACATTAAGAGAAAAGTAATCATTCAACGACTCTTTGTTATCCAGCCCATGAAACAGCATGTTGGTATTACTAGGGGCCACTGTACATTTGTATATCTATCTATATATATTCACTAATAGGCAAAAAATAAAAACCTTGTGGTTTAAGAATGTACCTATAGCCAACAGATACCTCTATCAAATGTTAAAAAGCAGGGAAATTGGGCAGCTATAGTGAATGCACCAGGGGAGCAGGAGACCTGACCTCCTCTCTGAGATATTGGACTGCCCTACAAATTTGTAAAAATGCAAACACAATTTGGGTTGGTCTTTCATCATCCAACCCATTTCCAAGTGTAGCTTGGAAGAATTTGGTAACATGTGCCAAGAAGGAAGAGGGGAGGGGAGGAAGAAGGGATGAGGAGGGGAGAGGAGAGGGAAAAGAGAGGAGGGGAGAAGAAGCAGAGGGAGAGGGGGAGGAGAGAGATGGAAGGAGAGGAGAGAGGGGGATGGGGAGGGAAAGGCAGGTTGACCATTTGCATGCTTATTGAGTTCAGTGGGATTTACTCCTGTGAATCATGATTTGAATAGGTGAAACTGACCATGGGGGAGGAGGAAAAGGGAGAAGGAAGAGAAGAGGGAAGGAGGAAGGGAGAGGAGAGAGGAGGGGGGATTGGAAGGGGAGGGGTGGGAGGGGCAAAAAAGGTGTAGGGAAGGGGCAAGAGGGAGGGGAAATGAGGGAGGAGGGGAGGTCAGGTTTGATCATTTCCATGCTTTTTGAATTCAGTGGGATTTACTCCTGTACAATCATGCTTAGGATAGGTGAAACTGACCAGGGGGAGAGGCAGAGAGGGAGGGTAGGAAGGGTAGGTGTAGGGGTAGAGAGGAAGGGGAAGGTAGGGGAGGAGATTGGGTAGATGGGCATTGGGCAGAGGGAAAGCCCCTTTCCTTTCCAAAAGGAAAACACTGTGAACAGTATCATTGTTTTCCAGGGTTCCCCCTGCCTTTTTATTCTACAGCAAGCACATGTAGTCTCCCACCCAAATGTAAACCAAAGCTGTCCCTGGCTACATCAACACTAGACCTTTGTTCCACTTTAAACTGTCATGGTGTCCCCCAAAGAATCCTGGGAAATGTAGTTTGTGAAGGGTGCTGAGAGTTGCTAGGAGATGTCCTGTTCCCTTCACAGAGCTACAATCACCAGAAGAGGGGCTGACTGTTAAACCACTCTGGCCTCTGGAGCTCTGTCAGGCGAATGGAAGTCTCCTCTGATATCTTAGCACCCTTCATGGACTACACTTGCCAAGATTCTTTGGGGAAAGTCATGACGTCTAAAGCGAAACAAATGTCTGATGTGGGGGTGGCCCCCTGATTAGCCAAGCCAAGCCAAGCCAAGCCAAGCCAAGCCAAGCCAAGCCAAGCCAAGCCAAGCAGCTGTGAGTCTGACTTTTAGAACATTGACAGTTGGTTCTTACTGAGCATGTCCGGCCTTATCATTGACTTCAATGTTAAATTTCTTAAATTAATTAAAAATCAACCAGGCACTTTTTAAACTTTTAAACTGCAGAAGATGAAGGTCAGAGTATGGGGCAAGGTCAGTAATAGGATTACAGGTACTCTGAGAACATGGCTGATTTTTAATTAATTTCAACAAATTATGAGAACTCTGACAGAAAAAAGTCCAACAGGGCTCTGGATTTTGTTTCTCTTGTTTTAGACTTTGAACTCTCTATTCTGTCTGAGTGTGTTGTGTATTGCTATGAAAACTTAGAGGGTTCTTAAGTAAGCGTTTTCTGAGTTCAGGACTATAAGTTTTGCAAGGTTTGTTTTGAAATGAGTATATGGGAAGCAGCAGAATGGCGTGGATTTTTTTCAATTTAACATTGCAGAATGCAAAAAATCCACGTTGGCTATAGCATACAGCCACTCTTGTAGCTGTATAATATCCAATAATCCAATAGCTATGATTTCCTTTCTCCTCACCTCACTTTTAGGGAAACAGAGATTGTATTTAAGTGATTGTTTTATTCTTCTTTATCATCTCATGATAAAATCAACAGCAACCCTAAGTCAGCATGCAAAGGCACTGATTCCACAAATCATTGTGGATCATTGAGTGTAATGAATATTACATCCAAACAGAATCCATGCACATATTCTGTGTTGATCTAGATCAGGGATGGCGGAAACTGTTGCCTGTAGATATTGCTAGACTACAACTCACATAATCCCTGAATATTGGCCATGCTGGCTGGGGCTGATAGGAGCAAGAGTCCAACAACATGGAGGGCTACAGATTCTCCACATCTGATCTAGATTTTACCATTTATTTATCGCCAGGTGTATTATAGCTACAAACACTGCATTGTATGATATCATATTGAGAGTTTCCCTGGCCCCATAAGTAACCACTATTAATGTGGCTAGGAAGAGAGAATTTTGTAACATGAGTGGTGTTCACATCTGACATCCAGCAAATGTGCAATCCGTGTACCTGTGTACACAGTAGTTGAGCTAAACACTTGTACAGTTATTCACATGTAATGTTCAACAAGAGTACAGTCTATGTACACAATAGTTGGGCTGTTTAAATTAACAAGTGCACTCTCTTTTACACAAGGCTGCCAATTGTTGATAAATATAAGGATATGGGCCCGGTAGTTCTGGGAAAACTGGAATCGGGCTCTATCTGCAAAGGACAGCAGCTTGTGATGATGCCAAACAAGGAACGCCTCCACTCTCATCAGGGGTGCTGTCGAACAAGATAGTCTATGAATGGTTCACTCCTTGTTCCCCAACAAAAGCAGCTAGACTTGAGACGACTAGGCCAAGAGCCTTTTTTGTAGTGGCTCCTTTGCTATGGAATGCCTTGTCAACTGACCTCCGCCAGGCACCTTCCTTGCTATGTTTGCGACAGGCCTTGAAGGCTTGGCTCTTTACCCAGGCTGGGGAGGGGACTTAGGTCATTAGTCTGCAGTTCTAGGGGTAGTTTTAATCTTTTGCTTATGTTTTTATGGATTGTATTTGTATTTTATTGTACATTGCCTAGAGTGGCAGGATAATCCCTACCAGATTGGTGACTAATAAATTTAATAAATAAAATAAATACTTCTACATATGCAGAGACAGCTTGTACGTATGTTCAGTATAATGGAAGCACAAGCTTACTGTGATGGATTTTCATGTGATGAATGTTTGTAGGTGATATGGTAGTATGGTGTAAATTCAGGCCTGCAATCCTGCCAGTCTCCTCAATGCAATGCTTATCCCCAGCTCAGTTCTCCAAAATAAAAATTACATGAAGTTATGGAGGAGGTAGTGGACTCCAAATGTACTGTCATGTGCATTTAAGCAGGGGCGTCACTACTGGGGTGCAGAGGGTGCGGACCATACCTGGGTGACACCCTGAGGGGGGTGACACCCTGAGGGGGGTGACACCCAGAGCCGCCTCGCCCTGTGCCATTGCCCAGCAAAGGAGCTGAGAAGCGCTCTGGGTCGGTGCAGCCAACTCCTCCTCGGAGGTGGGCAGGCGAGACGGAAAGCAGGCGCCCACTCACTGGCGGTGAAGCCGGGACGGGCCTTCCACCGCCAGCCTGGAGTGCATGTGCGCACACTGGAGGTCCGCACACCCCTGCACTCCCGCTAGTGACACCACTGCATTTAAGTGGCACTATCATATACTTTGGGCTTTATATTGTTTGTGCCCCTGCAATGATATGAGCCATGATGCTATACCAGTAGGTACAGCACCAATAACAAGTGGTTTCTACGTGGTGCTACAGTGGACCAGCAGCTCATAGTAGCAGTTTAAGGGTTTAAATGAAAATAGAATAGAAGGCACACTCCTGCTGTTTTCATGTGTTTCTTTAAGCTTCAGTGTGGAATAAAATCCTATCTGCTGAATTGCATGACCTCATGGACTATATTTCATGGTTCTAATTGAAATGTGGTTAAAATAATTTTGTATTTAAGCAATCCCAAACCTTCAAACAAGGGGAAAAATTAAAATCAACTTAAAAGTGTGTGTGTGTCTCTTTATGTGTTGTCCTCAAATGCAAACACACACAAAACATTAATCATTAATTAATATTAGCGCTGTAACTTATATAAAACAATTAGAGCATTTAGAATCCTTAAAGGAGCTATTATTGCTGCCTTGGCCCTTTTAAAAAATATACTCCCCAAAGGACAAAAAGTGATCCATTAATATGTATGTATTATTCCTTTTTTTTTTTTTGTAAGTGTAAGAGTGCTGATGTCTGTGAATATGGAATCATTTATGGGTTATAGATGATCTGTTAGTTGACTTGCAGTTCTAAGTGCAGAATTTTCTGGGACTTAAGAAGCAATATTAATTACCTCTCCGCATACAGTATGGTGAGGGCAATATATATATGTATATTTTCCTTGCCTGGAGATTTCACATTTCTTGCAATCCTTCACCAGTAACATTTCCAGTTGTTAGGAAATTTAAGATAATTGGCAAACTCTGGGGTGGGGGGAACATCCTGCTTGGCTGTTTACTGCACAACTTGCTTCCCATCCATTGAGCCTTTAAGGAGACCCCCCCCTTTCTTAAACAACACAGCAGTTCTGTTTGGGGTGATAAATTCCAAGCAACGCAGTAGAGCACCTGGTTGCATTAAGTAAATAGAACAAAGAGTACAATCTACCCAGCACTGCTGTTTCCATACTGTAATCATTGCAGTGGATCTTATGAAAGCAACATTGGGTTGGAGCCAATTATGTCATACTCAGAGTAGACACACTGAAATCAATTGACATTACTAATTTAAGTCCATTCATTTTAATAGGTCTACTCTGAGTATGAATGAATTAGATACAAGCCATTGCTGTGAGACATTGCTTGTGCTTATGGAAAGAACAACTGAGCTCATTCTACAATGTGTCTAAAACACATGTCCTTTTTTGGTGCATTTTAGCTTCTGCTTATTCCAAAAGATCTTCCATCCTTCTGATTTAATGAGGCTGATATAAAAAGACTTGGTGCACAGGTCTGGAACCACAAGGAAATGACTGGCTCCTTTAGAAATGTATTAAGTGTAGTCAGCTTGCTTTCTATAAATGAAATAAAAGAAGTACTTTAAAAAAATTCCATTCTTCTCCATGATCAGTCTATTGTCACATGCATTTGGCATTCATTATATGTTAGCCCCAGGCGCCTCTCGTCTTGTACTCAGGCCAGCAGTAATTTGGTTTATAGAGATCATATGGCAAGGAAACAGACCTTGAAAGACAGAACTCTAAGAAGCATATTTGATGAATTTCCTATGATTTGAGCCTGAGTTTATTCTTTCCTGTTGTGGAGCAGACACTCTACAGCACACGTGCTGAGGCCCGATGCGCCTGAGTGAGGGCCAATTAGATGACAATGTGTGCACTGTTTTTTCGCACATCTCGGGTTGCATTTCCTATCAGGGAAAAGTGGGATGGTGGGATGGGGGAGAAAAGAAGCCTTGTAAAGGATCCAAACACGGGCAGGAAACCACACAGAGTGAAGGTTGCCTTTGTCATTAACAATTAATGTAACCACGAAAGCTGGAAAAATACACCGCTTATGTGAATGGCAGCACTACAGCTGCAGCAGTTTGTCTCCTATCTTCCTTTGCTTGTACAAGACAGATGGCTCTGGCAGAGGTGGTTTCATGGCCTCTGCTAATAAGTATTCCAGAAGACCCTGATTATTCTACCACAAATTTAAAAGTGATGAAGCAAGGCCCAGTTCTGTTATAAACTTTGTTTCTAGTTTTCAAAAATCACAAAGCCTTTTATTAAATGTGGAGTTTTGTGAATCACCAAAATGTTTCTAGCTCTCATGAGCCATAGTCCAAAGAATTGTGATAATAGTAATATTGCATCTCCGGTGAGGCTTTTGACTTCTAAAAATGTCAGTTTTCCTCCTATAGTTTATGGCAAACCCTTTCTGAAACATGCAGTTGCATCCAGTTAAATTCTTTTCAAAGTAAACCCATGGCCTCAAATTGTTGTTGCTGTTATTTGAATATTTATAAAACACACTTTCATAAAAAATAACCAGACAGCATACAATATAAATCATGTTCATTAATAATGGCTGTCCTCTGAGTATGACTTAACTCAGATTTGTCCTGATGGTATTTCATAAGCATTTTAAGTCATACGATAAATGGAAGGGGAGTGTTGTTCAAAGGAAAATATAGATGTTCTGCTAGGCATAGACGATCCATTAAATATTTAATTTATTGAATCTAATATATGATAATATCTAGGAAATGTACACAGTAAAACAGACCAAATTAAACCGTACAGCTCAATAAACCAACAAATCAATAAAAACCACCCAGCAGAGCTTGGAAGGTTACTTTTAAAAAGTAATAAATTACAGTTACAGTTACATGGCCCCAAAAAGGTCGTAATTACCGTTACAATTACAATTGCTCTGAAAGTAACTGATTACTTTACTTTTACTCAAAAGTAATTGCTACAATTACATTTTAGTTACTTTTTAAAAAAAAAATTGCCTACAAGGTGCTGGCCTTGGCTGCTGCACATCTAAGTAGCCTAAAACAACATTAAAAATAAGCACGCACACACAGAGGGTAGTAGAATGTTTTTTTATCTGTAAGATTAACAGAATGGCATAACAGAATCTCACATCCCCTCACCCCACCCCCAGCAATGATGATACCCCAACACACATATTTTTTGTATATATATATTTCCTCCAGCTCTTTTCTCCTTCCACTCCTGTCAATTTTTAAACAATTGTTTTCTCCACGCCATATCGCTCTCCACCTCCTCCCTCGTTGCCTCCTAAGCACCCACAGAGCATGAAGGAAGAACAACGCTGCACGGAAGCCCAATCTGAAGCACATGATTTTTATTCACAAATCAGACGAGCAGAAGACTTCCCCTGCTCCCCCCCAAGTAATGCACAAAAGTAATGCTGGAAACATTACAATTACTCCTCAAAAGTAATGAAGTTACTATTCGTCCTATTATCAGCAAAATGTAATGAAGTTACCCACTTGTAACTCAAAAAAGTAATAAATTACAAGTAATTCGTTACTTGTAACTAGTTACTTCCAAGCTCTGCAACCCAGCGATAGATGAATCCCAGCCATAAAATCCAAAACAAAAAGAGAGAAATCAAAACCTCAGCAGCCAATCCAACAAAGCTCAATCCAGCTACAACAGCTAAAACTTGGCCAAATTCCCAGTATTCTGCAGAGACTGGAATAAAGCAGTATCAATGATGTTAAAGAATATTAAAATATGCTAAAAGGCCTAGGAGAGCAAGAAAGTATTCGCTAGTGCAGAAAAGATATTATAGTAGGTGCCAGGCAACTCTCTCTAGGGAAAGCATTGTACAAATGGGGAGCACACATGCCTCAAATAACTCCCTGGACAATGGCTCATACATCAAAAGAAGGATATTAACCCTTAACCTGTTTGTAAGACACCCTGATGACCAAGTGCATGGCAGTACGTTGTATCTATTCACTGGTGACAAAAATGTTCTGTACATGATCAGAAGCATTTACCTATATTATTCCTTCAGATATTTCAAAGCTAAGGTATGCGTTCAGAAGAAGTTCCATAGCTAATTCTTGGTTCAAATCCATATTTGGTTCATACTTGGTTCAGATCCATAATGATAACCAAGATTACAACTGTGACTCTATTTTTTAAAGAAAAAAATTGAAACAACATTTTACAAGGTATATACGTATCTTACATGTTCATAGTGCTCTCCAACTCCTGTTTCATTCATTCTTAAAACACACTGGTGATGGCTGAGAGATGATGATTTGCCAAAAGCCCTCCAATGAGTCTTTTAGCTTAGCTGCATTTGTGGTTAATTTTCCCTATCCAAGTCCAATTTTCTATTTGCTGGACCACAGTGGATCTCTTAAACCAACTGAAGAATCAAAGACATTGTGTGAAATTAAGTATGCTTGGACATCTGAGGGTTGATTGTATTTTTACTGGGTTGCATCCAGAGTTGCCTTTCCACAAACCAAAGGGCTCCTTCCATTTACAAATGGGACTTGAATCCAGCAGAAGGAGGCTGTTTTCGCCAATTCCCTCTTAAGCTCCTGGCACCATGTCCCATGCTATTCTGAACAGGCCCCCAACCTTCTGTAGCAGTTTTTCATGGGGCAACTGGAAAGGAGGAATCAGCGAAAATAACCTCCACACCATTTCCACCAGTGGCAAGGCTTGTGGGCAGAACTCTGCTGACTGTAAGTTGGGATCTAATCCTCTGTTTCTAGCAGGAACAGGAGAATCTGTTGATTTCCATTTCTCATTTGTCTCTTAAATTCAGTTCTCAGCTGCTGTCAGACATGAGGCTTATTGTGTTACTTTAACTGATTAAAATGGTAGTGCTTTTGTCCCAATTTCTGAAATTCCTTTCACACTGCAGTACCTGTTGCCTTATGGAACAGTAGCTTTTTCAGCAGATATACTGGCACCTCGCGCAACTGTCTTTCACCCGGCTGCAATGGCTGCAGCTAACAAAAAACTCCTGTGATTTTCTGGGTTCCCAAGCTTGCAAACGGAATATTTCTGGTAATATTTATCACATAATTAGTGCTAAACTTGCACTGTATTCCACTAGAATTCCAGAACTAGCTTGTATGTCATGTGTAGGATCAACTGTAATGTGCAAATTACCAGGTATATTACCAGAAAAATTACCAGAATAATGGAATAAAATGCAATATGAAAGCAACCCTCCAGATTTTTACAGACATCACTTTGCATTTAAAAAAAAAAAAAAAGTCCTCATGAATATTCATCAGAATTTTAGTGCGAATTTGTCCTGTTAAGCACAACTTTGTATGCAATGATGCCTAATGTACACATTTTTCAAAGAATTATTCCCTTATATAATGCATGTTGTATGTTATTTTCACTAATATATGCATTTTTATCTATACTTTATCCTAATATGCATTTTGGACACATTGCTTGGCTGGAGAGCTGTGATGAAAAATCCAGAGAAGTGTGAATTTTGAAGAATAGCTGTGCTTCTGTGAGAGATGGGGGAGAAATTAGCATTTAAAGCCAAATTTATCAAATTTACATCTTCTGAAACAATATGAGAAACGAAACACAGCCAGCCTTCAAAATTCAAGTCTAAATTTTGCGAAGCAGTTCTCCAACCAAGCAACGTTTTTTTAAAAATGCATATATTTGGGGAAAGTAGACAAAATAACATAGAATCATAGAGTTGGAAGGGGCCTTGTTGGCCATCTAGTCCAACCCCCTGCTCACAGCAGGAAGTCCACAGCTAGAGCATCTCCCACAGATAGCTGTCCAGCCTCTGCTTGAAGACATCCAGCAAAGGGGATCCCACCACCTCCCTAGGCAGTCGGTTCCATTGCCGAACCACCCTTACTGTCAAGAAGTTCCTTCTAATGTCCAATCTGAATCTACGCTCCTGCAACTTAAAACCATTAGACCTAGTCCTACCCTCTGGGGCAGCAGAGAACAAATCTGTACCCTCCTCTATGTGACAGCCCTTCAGGTACTTAAAGAGTGTAATCATGTCGGTCAGCCTTCTCAGCCTTCTCAGCCTTCTCTTCACCAGACTGAACATGCCAAGTTCCTTCAACCTTTCCTCATAAGACTTGTTCTCCATACTGGCTATGATCCTCGTCGCCCTCTTCTGAACCCGCTCTAACTTGTCTATATCTTTCTTAAAATGAGGCGCCCAGAACTGAACGCAGTATTCCAGATGAGGCCTGACTAATGCAGAATATAGTGGGACTATTACTTCCCTCGACCTGGAAACTATAGCTCTGTTTATGCAGCCCAAAACTGTGTTTGCCTTTTTTGCCACAGCATCACACTGCTGGGTCATGTTCAACTTGCGATCCACTACAATTCCAAGGTCCTTCTCACACGCACTACTGCTAAGCCGGGTATTTCCCATCCTGTACCCGTGCATTTTGTTTTTGTGGCCTAAATGCAGAATCCTGCATTTGTCTTTATTGAATGTCATTTTATTAATTTCAGCCCAATTTTCTAGTCTATCCAGGTCCCTTTGGATTTTATTCCTGTCTTCCATTGTGTTAGCTATCCCTCCCAGTTTCGTATCATCCGCAAACTTCATAAGGCTTCCCTCCACCTTGTCATCTAAGTCATTGATAAAAATGTTGAAGAGTATCGGCCCTAGGACAGAACCCTGTGGCACTCCACTCGAAACCTCCTTCCAGTCCGAAGCAGAGCCACCGACGACCACTCTTTGAGTACGGTTTTCCAACCAGTTGTGAATCCACCTGACAGTATTTCCATGTAGTCTGCATTTGACCAGTTTGCTAATCAAAAGGTCGTGGGGGACTTTGTCAAACGCTTTGCTGAAATCTAGATATATGACATCTACAGCATTTCCACCATCTACTAGGCTAGTGACCCGATCAAAAAAAGAGATGAGATTAGTTTGACAGGATTTTTTCTTGACAAACCCATGCTGGCTCCTACTAATCACAGCATTGTCATCTAGATAGTTGCCAATGGACTCTTTTATTATCTGTTCTAATATCTTTCCCGGTATTGAAGTCAGACTGACCGGCCTGTAATTCCCCGGATCTTCTTTTTTACCCTTTTTAAAGAGCGGGACGACGTTTGCCCATCTCCAATCCTCTGGCACCTCTCCCGTTCTCCAGGATTTCTCAAAGATGATGGCAAGAGTTTCCGAGAGTACATCCGCAAGTTCCTTCAATACTCTGGGATGCAGTTCATCAGGCCCTGGAGATTTGAACTCATTTAGGTTAACTAGGTATTTCCTGATTATCTCCTTATCAATCTCGAACTGCAATCCCAACCCCTTACTGAGATTGCTACCAATGCAAGGTTGCACACTGTTCCCTTTTGGGGAGAAAACGGAGGCAAAATAGGCGTTGAGCAGTTCTGCCTTTTCCTTGTTATCTGTCAACATTTTGCCATCCTCATTGAGCAGCATTCCCACCGATTCCTTGGTCTTTCTCTTGCTTCGAACATATCTGAAAAACCCCTTTTTGTTGTTCCTCGCTTCCCTCGCCAGCCTCAGCTCATTCTGGGTTTTAGCTTTCCTTATGCTATTCCTGCAAGCCCGAGCCACTCATCGGTACTCTTCCTTGGTGATGCGTCCTTCCTTCCATTCTTTATACATGCTCTTTTTTACTTTTACCTCCTCCACCAGTCTTCCGTGTAGCCACATTGGCTTTTTCCAATGTCTTACATTTTTCTTCCTCTTTGGAATTGTTTGCGATTGCGCTTTTTGTAATACGTTCTTCATGAACTCCCACGCTTCTTGGGCTCCTTTTTTCTTTAGTCTATCTAGCCACGGGATCCTACCCATCATTTCCCTGAGCTTGCTAAAATCGGCTTTCCTGAAATCCAAGGTCCATGTTTGAATATACTGGTGAAAATAACATACAAAAATGCATTGTCTCAGGATACATTGCTTACAAAAATGTGCATTCGTCAACATAGGATATAAAACTGTATTAATCAGGTGAAATTTGCACTAAAATGCTGAAGAATTTTCATGAGGATTAAAAAAAAAATCCATAAATTGCTGCAGAAATTTGGAGAGCCGAATTTAAGATTAGAAAAATGAGAAACTGAGAGAACCAAAATTGACAGATCATTCCATCCCTAGTTTCAGTTCATATATTGTTTCAGGTGTGGATCAGGTAGGGTCGCTTATAAATGCAGCTGCACTGATCTGAACTCTTTATACTAGGCATACAATCCACTGGGCAAGGTCTTTTTAAAAAAACAAAATGCAATTCTTTTGATGGTGTGTGTGTGTGTGTGTGTGTGTGTGTGTGTGTGTGTGTGTGTGTGTGTGTGTGTGTGTGGAACCCAGCTTTTTGCCTTCATAGGCACTTAACACTTGCTTTTGATGGTTGAGGATTTATCCACAAATACTGTGTCTGATCAGATACTGTGTCTGATCATTTGTCGTATCATTGCTTTGTGTAGCCCAGTATTGTCTGTTCTGACTGGAAATGGTTCTCCACAGTCTCATGTATTGGTCTCTTCCAACCCTGCTAACCACAGAGCAGTCATTTTAACTAGCAATGCTGGGGATTGAATCTTGAGTGTCTGCATGCAAAGAATAGGTTCTGCCCCAAGTTACAACCCCCTCCTCTGATTTCACTGGGAGTCAGATCAGACCCTAGGACAGTGTGTTGAAACTGACAGACAAGCCCTTTCCCACATCTTATTGCATGTGTGTTTCAAAATGCAATTTCTAAGGTACTACTTTCTGCAGACAATGTCCCAGGACTGCAGGAGTTGTCTTAATTTTTTTCATTGATTCATTGATTTTTCATTGATTTCATTCTCTCTCTCTCTCTCTCTCATGCACACACCAACATGTATTGCCACACACTTCTACACCCTCCTTTAATCCCTCCTTATTTTGCTCCTTTCTCTCCTGGTTTATAAATGTCACTTTTCATTAATGTGACCAGAATGTCATCAAGTAGTTTAATGCTCTTTAATGTCCTTGTATCGTTTACATTTTTTGAACAGTGTGGAAATGAATCCCATCTGTGGGTTCCCTAACATCAAAAAAGTTTGACAGGCTATTTAGACGTGCTACTTCACATTGCATTAGTGTGTACAATGTCAGGCAGGCAGGAGTCAAAGCCGGGCCGTAGCGAGCTACCGCCTTCCTTGCTGCTTTCGCTGGCCTAAGAGCGACAGACCACTTACCTTAGAAAATCAAAGTCAATCATGGAATATCTTGGCCTGGACAGGAGCCTGGAGGCCTGAGGAAAAGTGTGAAGCCCAAATAAAAAATGAGAAATGAGTCAGTCAGAGAAACAGAAAAAGCATTTCTTGTCTCCTGCATGGTGCCAAGTTACCTCCACAATAGCTTTTTTTATCACATGGCTAAGCAGATTTGCCATCATGCCATCTGACTCATTCATTAGTAATCACATTTTTATGATTTTTATGATTATTTTTTATTCTCCAGGAGGCACTTTTAATTTGTAGCATTCAGCCCAACTGAAAAGGATATTATAAGCAGCAAATTTAGGCTGCAAGCAGATACTCCAGACCCTAAGGACTACATATTTTCTGTTTCTGCATAATACTGGGATAATTCTGATTATTTTGATAGCATTTGTCCATCCCATTCACACGTGTCTTAAAGAGATTGGTATAAATGGAAGACTTTGGTCACAACTGTAAATGACCTCCCTTTACTACATGAACACTAAGCCTGCTTCACACATTACTGTGACAGCTACTCTGTCTTTCGATATATCCCCCCCCCTACTCCCTGGTTGCTTAGAGGGTAAGGGAGGGCTTTGCCTCTTTTTGACCCTGGAATGACTAGAGGTGAAGGGGGATTTGTCTGCATCTCTCAGTCAGCACAAGTTCCTGTTCTGGTATTAATGCTCCCACATGACTCAACATGAGTGGGGGCATGTTGATTAGCCTGCACTCTAGCGTTCACAGGAAGAGCCCCACTATTTCCACGGAAGCAGCATCGGCACATATAGCTGCATTTGTAAAGTTTTCTGTGTGACCTGGAATCCTGATCACACAGGGCTCCAGGTCATGTGGAAGTCTTCAAGGCTCCCTCCAAATATGTTTGCATGATGGCTGGGGGTGAGGAACAGGGTTACACAACCTGTTAATGCTCCTATGTTGAGTAACACAGGATCATTAAAAATGGAAGAGGGCTACAATTAGGCATTTCCCTCCTGCCCAGTTCCTGGTCGAAGCCCTTTCAGTCAAGGTCTCTTGACTGAAAGGGTGGCAGAGGGATGTTTGCAGATGGATGGTTTTAGGAGTTTGGCTTGGGGAGAGACAGATGGTTGTTTTGATTCCTCAATATATGTTTCAACTGTATCCACATAGAGGAATCCTCTTTACTTGTACAGATGGATAGATGACCTTCTTAACAACTGATTGCTCTTATTTATTAAACTGCAGGTTATCTCATACCTCCTTCAGTATCTCAACAAACATCAGTGATATGGAGGCTGTTATATGAGAATGCAAACAATATATTAAAAATCAGTAAAAGGTGGATGATTCAACACTCTTTAATTGGTTGATAGATCTGTTATTTTCAACAGATAAACAAGAGACACCTAAACTTAATTGAAGCTTTCTGTATCAAAAGAGGCAGGTGAAACAGTCAAAATGGAGAACAGCTTCCAGTAACCAAGATGAGAAATGCCCAGAATATGATCAATAACTTCAATAATAGATTTAGGTGGGATAGGGTTGTCTTTGCGACAGCTCCACATAAAAAATCTGTAGCAGTGCTTTTGAAACATTTTATCTTCAGAGGAGTTACAGAACTCCCTTTCTCTGCCTCAGAAATCCATTATATTGCAGAGGGTTTTGGGAAATGTTAGGATGCACCCTTAGTTCATGGTGGGCATTTGCTAGGCCTGTTGAGCTTCACCACTGATATGTAGGCACAATGGGGGGAAGATCAGCAGTGATGGGCAATCTGCTTTTCAGGAAAACTTGTATACTGCTATTATTGATCTTCTTACATAGATCCTTCTGATAAGTTGCCAAATAACACAATTTGAAAATAAAATTTCTAAGTGCATGAGATAACCATGAAAACATTTTGCTTTGGAGAGCATTGTATCTGGTTGCGTTAACTTGCACTGCTGAACAACAGACATCTTTCTGGAGAGGGTAGTTCACAGATCTACAAGAGTGTCAGCCATTTGTTACTGAGACATATAGGCATTCTTGAAGATACAAGTTTTGTCATGGCAGATTTTAGGAAGGATAATGGGATAGGAAGGTAGTTTCAGGCAACGTGTTATCGTTTATCCAGAACACCTATGGGCCAAATAACATATGATATTAGGCTCAGATCAGGAGCCTCCTGCCTACATTTTGCAGTGCCCGAAAATATTCCCTTTGTTTCAATGAAACCACTTTTGGCAATGAAAATTGCAAGTCCAGGGGACAAAGAATTAAAAAATGCTACCTGCCATGCTAGGGTCCCAATCCAGTTCAGGGCCCCAACTCTTAAAAATATACTTTTTTTTTTTTTGCAGTTTCATCTGGAATATATCTAGAGCAAGCCTATGGAAAACTGAGATGCCCCGACTCATGGTTGTCTTCTCTTGTATTTAAATAATAAGAGAACCATTCTTTGAAAAGTTTGTCTCAATTTTTTTTTTGCTTCATTGTATTCACTTTTATTCCTCCACACACACAAATATGCCCAAACCTCTCAAAAAGAGTCAAAAATTCACAGAGATCAGAATGATCTCATTTTGAAATTATGTCAATTTGTACTACATGTATTCTTCACTTATAACAACTGAATAAAACAATCCAAGGATATGTAACTATTCTTAGGGAGTATAGTATTTTGTTGAGCAGAAATCTGCTTTTCTTCTGCAGAAAGAAAAAAAAACTTAACACCTTTTCCAGTTTGTAGACTAACATATTTATTGAAAGTCTGTAAATAATAGTGTCATCCATCTGTATAACTGTCAATCACTATTTAATTATTCATTATATTTTGTCAACATATTTAAATTGCAGTTTTGCTCCATTTTCTTACATTTAATAATGTGCCACATGTTTTGGTGCCATGTAAAATGTACACTGATTAATCAGGTTGTATTAGCAGGGTCATTACTGGCTCAGGAGTAAAGTCTGTTCCTGAAATAGAGGTGTCAGGGGACTTTGATTCACACACAGATACACATACAATATGAAACAATATTACAATTGTGTTTCTTTCCTGCTTGGTTTGTGTCTCTGTGGGTGGAAATGTTATAGACTTATCAAAGGACAAGAGAAATCAAGTACTGACCAAGACTATGAGTTATATCCTTTGTTAGTCCAACTCAGATAAAACACATTGATATTAATAACATCCTTTAACTTACGTTTATTAATTTTAGAGCCAGTGTGGTGTCATGGTTAAAGTGTTGGACTATGACCTGGGAGACCAGGGTTCAAATCTCCACACAGCCATGAAGCTCACTGGGTGACCTTGGGCCAGTCACTGCCTCTCAGCCTCAGCGGGAGGCAATGGTAAATCCACTCTGAAAATTGCTTACCATGAAAACCCTATTCATAGGGTCGCCATAAGTCGGGATCGACTTGAAGGCAGTCCATTTCCATGTTATTAATTTCAGTTGGTCTACTCTGAGTAATACCACCCACTGTACTGCCTAAAGTGGAGCACAAATGGTGCCCCTTCCCCTGTTAGGGCCAACACTTTAAAAAGTCTTGCTGTATCATTCAGACCTTCATTTCCGTCTGCCTGTCATGGTGCTGCCTGAAGGAGATCAGAACACCTGGCAGGACCATCCTAGCCAGCCCTGAAAACTGTCAGTGTCCTCCCAGATCACTTTCTATTGAGCGAGCCTGGATGTGCTATTCAGTATGATAGCAGAAGTGACACCGCACTACAGGAACATATTTTGATATTTAATTAGCCATACAGCTTGTACTGCACCTGAAGCTCACTGAAACTTATCGTTAATACACCTAAAGATCACTGAGGTCTCAGCCATTCATTATAAAATCCTCACTGTGGATCAGTCCCATGGACTCAGGGCAGAAGTAAACATTACAAAACACATGGAATAGTTGCCACTCCTCTTTTTCTTCCTTGCAACAACTAGTTTTACCCAGTGTGTGGTGTCATCTCACTATGTAATGCACTGACTCATGTAATTCACTGATGATGGCAGGCATACACCACTTAGTGGTGTCATGTCATTTAGGTTACATGTTATGAGAACTGGGGGCAAGGAAGACAAGGAATGGTAGTGGTGGTGTCTTCTTGGTGGTACTTCTCATATGAATAGCAATATGTTTATGATACATCCTGTGCTTCTGCGAATCACCACATGGAAAATGCATGATCCCATCATCCCTCCATGTGTCTCGAGCCACAGAACTGCTCCATTTTAGCACATTTGAAACTGACTCAGTGAAGCCCTACAGAATGAGTGGAGTCTTTATTTAAATTATAGGAATGATTTCTAAATTTGGATCCACCTATATAAATTAGCAAATAAGTGCACTCTTTTCCCCTCTTTTTTGGATATGCATTTCCTCTTTTTTGGCAATGCATAAGTGGCCATCCTAGTAAGGTGCATCATGCTAGATATTTTTGCAGAACAACCAGGAAAAGACTTAGCAATGTCTCAAGCAAGCAGTAGTATACAGCATCACAAAGAGGATTTGTGAAAGTAATAAGAAAACTTAGTATTTATATAGCACTTTCTCAAAATGCTCAAAGTACAATGCGATCCTCAGATATGATGATGTGATCTCACTGTGTTCTGTAGAAGAGTTGGACAGTAACTACCACCAGTAGAGAATGTCTACTGGGTCTGGCTTTAGTTGTTGGCAGCAAACAAAAAGGGCATAAAAGGGCATTTGAGTGTTTATGTCCATAGCTCAGTAGTAGAGCATCTGCTTTGCATGCAGAAGATCACTGGTTTAATGCCGTCGTTGCCGCTTGCCGCTTGTTGCCGCTTGCTGCTGCTGCGGGGCATCTTTGCCGCTGTCGTCGCTGCTCCTTCTTCGGTCCTCTGGCTTTTGGTCACTGTGGCGCTGCTGCTCTTGGGCCGCTGTCGTCGTGGGTGCCGTTGTTGCCGCTTGGGATCTGCCCTGTTGCTGCTCGTTCTGCTCTCCGCCTTGCTGCGTTGTCGGCCGTTGCTGCTGCTGGCTGGTTGTATGGACGTTGCTTCTGCCATTGCTGTCTTTGCCATTCTGTTTTTGTCATCATCGGAGGCGGAGGCGGAGGCGGAGGCGGGTCGTCGTCTGTCTTTGGGGGCGTGAATGCTGCATTTGCTGCTCTGGGATGCTGTTGTGACTCTGTCCCTTTTGTTTCATTTGGCCATCATTGTTGCTGTTGCTGCGGCTTCTTTAAGTGTGGCTTGTTGCCAATATAGTTTAGCCTCTGAGATTGTAACATCTTGTCTCATTGTTGCCACCTGGAGGCAACTAATATGGTTGCATGTGTATTATGTGTGAATGATTGAGTTGGTGATGTATGTGAGTTTTATTTTTTATTTGGAAGTTTTGTAGTTATTTTAACATTGTTTGGTTGTATTATATGTATGTTTATTGTAGTGTGTGATTGATTAAGTGTGTGTGTGTGTGTGTGTGTGTGTGTGAATTTAGTGTGAATGTGTATTGTGTGGGTGTCTGTGACTTGGTGTGTGTGTATATGTGAGTTTTATTTGTTTTAATATGTGCCGGGGAGACTTTCGGGGGGCCCAATTAGCATAGTGATGGGAAATGGGAGGTACGGCGTTGTGAGGAGAACGTGCCAGGTAAGGGGAACTCGTCCCAGACAAGTAGTGTCTGTGACTTGTTCCGGTTCTCCTCACATCCCCAGGACTGATGGTTGTTCTATCAGTCAGCCTTCGGATCTCCATGTGCTGTTGTTAAACGCCAGGTCGGTTCACCATACGATCACCCTTGTTCATGATTTAATTGTGGACGAGGCTGCCGACCTGGCGTGTATAACTGAGACCTGGGTGGGCGATCAGGGAGGCGTTGCTCTTTCCCAGCTCTGCCCACCTGGGTATACGGTTCAGCATCATGGTAGAACCGAAGGACGGGGAGGTGGGGTTGCTGTGGTCTATAGGAGTTCTTTCTCACTCACCAAGCACCCTGTCCAGGTGACGACTGGTTTGGAGTGTCTCCACCTTGTGCTGGGCCAGAAAGACAGACTGGGAATTTTGTTGCCCAACAAATTCCCTAACTGAGCTGATAGAGGTAGTCTCAGAGGTATTGTTGCGGTCCCCTAGACTATTGGTACTGGGGGACTTCAACGTCCATGCCGAGACAGCTTTATCTGGGGCGGCTCAGGACTTCATGGCCTCCATGACAACCATGGGGCTGTCTCAGGTTGTTACTGGCCCAACGCATGTGTCGGGACATACTCTTGATTTGATCTTTGCCACTGGGCATGGAGATGGTGATCTGGTGGTTGGGGATTTTTCATCTACCCCATTGTCATGGACAGATCACCGCTTGCTGAAGTTTAGGCTCACAGCGACCCTTTCCCTCTGCAAGGGTGGGGGACCTATTAAATTGGTCCGCCCCCGGAGACTAATGGATCCTGAGGGTTTCCAAAGGGCTCTGGGGGATTTTCCGACGGAGAAGACTGGCGCTCCTGTCGAAGCCCTGGTTGGATTGTGGAATATGGAGATGACCCGGGCGGTTGACACAATCACTCTCATGCGCCCCCTCCTATGTAGAGCTCATACAGCTCCATGGTATACCGTGGAGCTGAGAGTGATGAAGCAAGAGAGGAGGAGGCTTGAGTGCAGATGGAGGCGAACTCCTGACGAATGCAATTATGCTTTGGTAAGTGCCTCTTCTAAGCAGTATATAGTAGTGGTGAGGGCAACAAAAAAGAGATATTTTGCTGCCACAATTAAGACATCTCTCTCCCACCCGGCGGAGCTTTTTAAAATTGTACGAGGGCTTTTACATTCTGGCCCTCGGGATATTATGGATTCATCTGTAGCCCGCTGTGTTGAGTTCGCGAGGCACTTCCAGGATAAGATCGCATGCATTCGCTGGGACTTAGACTCCAATGTTATGGCAGTGAGATCTAATGAAGCATCCAGAACACGGTCTTGTCCTTATTTATTGGATGAGTTTCAGTCTGTACAGCTTGAGGATGTTGACAAGATCCTTGGACTGGTGCGGGCGACCACATCTGTTCTGGACCCTTGCCCCTCTTGGCTGGTGAAAGCTGGCAGGACCGGAACTGCCGGCTGGGCCAAGGAGATAATAAACGCCTCTTTGAGAGAGGGAGTGGTCCCTGACTGCCTAAAAGAGGCGATAGTGAGACCGCTCCTGAAGAAACCCTCCTTGGACCCAGATAACCTGAACAACTATAGACCTGTGGTGAATGTTCCGTTCTTGGGCAAGGTACTGGAACGGGTGGTTGCCGGCCAGCTCCAGGGGCTCTTGGATGACACTGATTATCTTGATCCATTTCAATCTGGTTTTAGGCCCGGTTTTGGCACCGAAACAGCCTTGGTCGCCCTGTATGATGACCTTTGTCGGGAGAGAGACAGGGGGAGTGTGACTCTGTTGATTCTCCTTGATCTCTCAGCTGCTTTTGATACCATCGACCATGGTATCCTTCTGGGAAGACTCACGGAGTTGGGAGTTGGGGGTACTGCTTGGTAGTGGCTCCGCTCCTACTTGGTGGGTCGTCACCAGAAGGTAGTGCTTGGGGAACATTGCTTGATACCCTGGACTCTCCATTGTGGAGTCCCGCAGGGATCGGTACTGTCCCCCATGCTTTTTAACATCTACATGAAGCCGCTGGGTGCGGTCATCAGAAGTTTTGGGCTGCGTTGTCATCAGTACGCTGATGACACGCAGCTCTATTTCTCCTTTTCATCCTCTTCAGGTGAGGCTGTTAACGTGCTAAACTGCTGCCTGGCCACGATAATGGACTGGATGGGAGCTAACAGACTGAAGCTCAATCCAGACAAGACCGAGACGCTGTTGGTGAGTGCCTTCTCTGCTCAGATGGTGGATGTTCATCCTGTTCTTGATGGGGTTACACTCCCCTTGAAGGAACAGGTTCGTAGCTTGGGAGTTCTTTTCGATCCTTCCTTGTCTCTTGAGGCCCAGGTGGCCTCGGTGGCACGGAACGCTTTTTACCATCTTCGATTGGTAGCCCAGCTACGTCCCTATCTGGACAGTGATGACCTCGCCTCAGTTGTTCATGCTCTGGTAACTTCTAGATTGGACTACTGCAACGCGCTCTACGTTGGGCTGCCCTTGAAGACTGTTCGGAAACTACAGCTAGTCCACAATGCAGCGGCCAGATTGTTGACGCGGACCAGAAGGTCCGCTCATATAACACCTGTTCTGGCCCGTCTGCACTGGCTTCCTATTTGTTTCCGGGCTAGATTCAAAGTGCTGGTTTTGACTTATAAAGCCCTACATGGCATGGGACTGCAATACCTGGTGGAACACCTCTCCCGATATGAACCTACCCGTACACTGCGCTCAACATCTAAGGCCCTCCTCCGAGTACCATCCCATCGAGAAGCTCGGAGGGTGGTGACTAGAGCTAGGGCCTTTTCAGTGGTGACCCCCGAACTGTGGAACAGTCTCTCCGATGAGGTGTGCCTGGCGCCGACGCTACTATCTTTTTGGCGCCGGGTGAAAACCTTTTTATACTCCCAGGCATTTTAAAGTGTATTTTAACAGCATTTCTGTATTTTGGACATTGTTTGGTTCCTTTGTTGTTTGTTTGTTTTGTTTCTTGATTTATTGTATTTATTGTATTTATATATTGTGCTGGTTTTTATCTTTTTGTACACCGCCCAGAGAGCCTCCGGGCTTAGGGCGGTATATAAATAAAATAAAATAAATAAAAATAAAATAAATCCACAGAATCTCCAAGTAGAGCTGGGAATGTCTTCCACCTGAAACACTAGACAGCCACTGCCAGTCAGTGTAGACAATGCTGAGCTAGATGGACTGATGAGTCTGGCTCAGTATGGCAGCTTCCTGGATACCTGAAATTGGGGCATTCCTCCCACCCTTTCAGTTCAGAGGAGCAATACACAACTATGAGCACGGAGAACATTCTAGGAATGGGCATGTACCATTTACAACAGCTGTTGGAAGCCAGCCACGCAAAGTGCACAGCTCACACTGGCCTGTTATCTGCAACATGCAAAGAAGGTAGGTGGTATGTTAGAGTCTGAACATCTGAACAGTGAGGGTTCAAAGTACTGAAAATAGTACATAGATAAACTGGTTACTTAATACTTAAACGAGAGCTGTCAGGACATGCTGGTATGAAATTAAGTAAACGGTCTCACTCCTGTTTTTCAAAATGAGTTGCCCAGGGCAACTCTGTGGTTAGTTAGAAGCTGGACACAACAAACATACGGATGGCTGGAGTTAACCCACTCACTGAAAGAGACATTTTGAAAAATATGGTGTCTGAAGGTATCCTTAAGGGGAATTTATGTTGACATTGAAAGATAGCTTTAAAATCTTTTAAAACATAGGGGCCTATTTGAATGATATATGCTAATAAAGCTGTCAATATTTTGGCTACTCAGCTTAGCTAGATTTTAAGAATCCCCAGAAACCAATTAGGAGTTAATATTGGGCTGGAACTTCTCTCTTCCAATTCCTGCAGGGCTATTACAGAATGAATCACAACAGTGGAATCTCCCATTCCTATTTGGACTTGTCATATTTTTTATTTTAACCTGGATAGGTTACCATACTTTCTTGTAAAATAGTGCATAAACTTGCTTGATTTACTCAGTTTTTCACAAAGTTTCATGGTTGGTTTTAAATTTGCTTTCTGAATATTGACTGCGGTTGTAAAAGCTTCAATCACATAAATCAGTTCCTGTAAACAGAAACATTCAGGACAGCAGAGAAGTGAAATGCATCTAGAAATGCACTGTGGAATTAAACTGCATTTAGAGCTGAAGCTATGTGGCAGTACTGTGTCATTATTGTCACCTTCGTAACTAACACTAGGGTTCAGATTCTTTCATTGCCAATGGCAAAATGTTCCAATATCCACACTGAGGATTGGCATAAATAACTTATTTTGTGGTGTGAGCTGGATAAAAAAAAAGTTCTGTGAGTATAAGGGCACCAACTGGATTCTACCCAATTTTTTTTTAAAAAAATTCAAGTATTTTAGTAAAATTCATGCCATACTTTCCCCTCAGCAACAGTATACATTGGAATAGGTCCAATGTAGTCTGCTGATGTCAATGAGAAATAATTACAAAAAGGTAGGTGTATTTTACAGCAAGTATAGCATATATTCTTGTAGCTAGGGATGGGCAAATAATCAGATTCTCATTTTTTTATTTTAAGTTCAGTTCTCTATATTTTCACATCAGTTTGAGATTTTTTTTAAGTCCTCATGAAAATTAATCATAATTTTAATGTGAGTTTCTCCTAATATCCACATTTTTGTTTTCAGTTTCACCTAATGTGCAGATTTTTGCAAGGCAATTTTACAAAATATAGTGCATTTTGTATATTATTTTCATAAAGTTATGCATTTATATGCACACTTTACCCTAACATATGCAATTTTGTACTATTCCTTGGTTGGAGAATTACATTGAAAAATTCATAGAAGTGAAAATTCCAGAGGATGGCTGTGTTTCAGTTCATGTGTTGTTTTGGAAGTACAGATTAGGTAGGTTCACCTTTAAATGAAAACTGAATTGAATTTCTCCTCCATCCCTACTGGTGAAACTTTAAAAGGAAAGTAGTGATGGGATGTCTTGTCCCCCACTGGCTTGAAATAAGCCTGAAAAACAGAACTATTTTCATATAAAACTTGGGGCAAAAGGCTCACTTCTGTGCCAAATTGGACCATGCTGAACTCCTGATGATATTATCAGGAACAACAACTATGCAATCTTCCACCTGTCCACTTATCTAGTTAGGTGCTTGGACAGCAGAATGGAGGAAGTAAGAGTGGTGTCTGGTGCCTGATGAACTAACTCACAGATGTAGGAATGGACAGGGGTGCTAGGAAACAATGTTTTCCCACTGCTTACAACATTAGCAGATATTATTTCTGAGCCAGGAGATATCAAATTCAGTGACATCATCAGAGGCAAGTAAGGTAGTTTAGGGTATTTTTCTCAAAAGTTCTCACCCAGTCTAGTTTAAGCAGGCAACAAATTCGTATATGCCTATACAACCACTTAATGAGAGACCCAGGGCCTGCAGGAGGAAGAGACCATCGCCCAAGGGAAGGAGAGGCTGCTGCTCTTGCTGCTGCTCTGCTGCTGCTGCTGCTGCTGCTGCTGCTGCCGCTGCCGCCGCTGCCGCCGTGGGACCACCACCTCCACCACCCTTCCCAGAGGGACTTCTGCCTGGCAGGACCAGGCCCCAGGTACCCAGCCAGCCAGGACTGATTCTTACCACCTGTCCCTCTTTGGAGGGATACATAAGCCGGCTGGCTGAGGTGGCCTGGGAGACCCAGGGCCTGCAGGAGGAAGAGACCATTGCCCAAGGGAAGGAGAGGCTGCTGCTCTTGCTGCTGCTCTTGCTGCTGCTCTTGCTGCTGCTCTTGCTGCTGCTCTTGCTGCTGCTCTTGCTGCTGCTCTTGCTGCTGCTCTTGCTGCTGCTGCTCTTGCTGCTGCTGCTCTTGCTGCTGCTCTTGCTGCTGCTGCTCTTGCTGCTTGCTGTGGCCAATCTGGCATGTATTACCGAGACCTGGGTGAGCGATCTGGGAGGTATTAATCTCTCCCAGTTGTGCCCACCTGGGTATTCGGTTCAGCATCTGGGTAGATCCGAGGGTCGGGGAGGGAGAATCGCTGTGGTCTATAGAAGTTCCATCCCTCTTGTTAGGCACCCTATCCAGATGGCTAATGGTCTAGAGTGTCTGCACATAACGTTGGGTCAGCAAGACAGACTGGGAATTCTGTTGGTGTACCGTCCACCCTGCTGCCCAACAGCCTCCCTAACTGAGCTGACAGAGGTGGTCTCGGATCTATTGTTGCGTTCCCCCAAACTTTTGGTATTGGGGGATCTCAACATTCATGCTGAGGCCGCTTTATCTGGAGCAGCTCAGGACTTCATGACCTCCATGACAGCCATGGGGCTGTCTCAATTTGTTACTGGCCCTACGCATGTGTTGGGGCACACTCTGGACTTGATTTTTGCCACTGGATTAGGGGATGGTGATCTGAGAGTGAGGGATTTTTCATCTATTCCTTTGTCATGGTCAGATCACCACCTATTAAGGTTTAGACTCACACTGTTTTCTCCCCTCTGCAAGGGTGGAGGACCAATTAAGATGGTCCGTCCCCGGAGACTAATGAATCCTGAGGGTTTTCTGATGGCTCTAGGGAATTTTCCGGCTGATAAAATTGACGGTCCTGTCAAAACCCTGGCCATGCTGTGGAATACGGAAATGGCCCGGGCAGTTGACACGATCGCCCCGGTGCGCCCTCTCCGTTGCAGAGCTCAATTGGCTCCCTGGTTTACTCTGGAGCTAAGAGTGATGAAGCAAGAAAGGAGATGGCTTGAGTGCAAATGGAGGCGAACTCCCGACGGCTGTAATCATGCACTTGTGAGGGTCTCTACCAAACTCTATGTGAAGGCAGTGAGAGCAGCAAAGAAGCAATACTTTGCTGTCTCTATTCAGTCATCCCTTAACCGCCCAGCGGAACTTTATAAAGTTGTCCGGGGACTTTTACACTCTGGTCCCCAGGACGCAATAACACCATCAATTGCCCGCTGTAATGAGTTTGCACGACACTTTCGTGATAAGATCATGAACATCCGCCGGGACCTTGACTCCATTATTGTAGCAGTTGATCCTAATGAGGTGTCCAGAGCACAGTCTTGTCCTGTTTTATTGGATGAGTTTCAGTTGGTACAGCTCGAGGATGTGGACAAGGTGCTTGGACAGGTGCGGGCGACCACTTCTGCTCTGGATCCTTGCCCCTCATGGCTAATAAAAGCTAGCAGGAATGGAACAGCCGGCTGGGCCAAGGAGGTGATTAATGCCTCTTTACGAGAGGGAGTGGTCCCACCCTGCCTGAAACAGGCGGTGGTGAGACCGCTCCTAAAAAAATCCTCCTTGGACCCTGATAATTTGGACAACTATAGGCCAGTAGCAAATGTCCCATTCCTAGGCAAGGTTCTAGAGCGTGTGGTCGCTCGCCAACTCCAGGCTCTCTTGGATGAAACTGATTATCTAGACCCATTTCAATCGGGCTTTCGGCCGGGGTTTGGTACAGAAACGGCCTTGGTCGCCCTGTATGATGACGTCTGTCGGGAGAAATACAGAGGGAGTGTAACTCTGTTGGTTCTCCTTGATCTCTCAGCGGCGTTTGATACCATCGACCATGGTATCCTTCTGGAGCGACTTACGGATTTAGGAGTGGGAGGCACTGCTTGGCGGTGGCTCTGCTCCTATCTCGGGAATCATCTCCAGAAGGTGATGCTGGGGGAACATTACTCGAGTCCCTGGGTACTCCAATATGGGGTCCCGCAGGGTTCAGTTCTGTCCCCCATGCTTTTTAATATCTATATGAAGCCGCTGGGTGAGGTCATCAGGAGTTTTGGAGTGCGTTTCCAGCAATATGCTGATGATACGCAGCTCTACTACTCCTTTTCATCTTCGTCAGGTGAGGCTGTTGATGTACTAGACCGCTGCCTGGCCACGATAATGGGCTGGATGAGAGCTAATAAACTGAAACTCAATCCTAACAAGACTGAGATGCTGTTGGTGGGAGGACCCTCTGCCCAGATGGTTGACGTTTGACCTGTCCTAGATGGGGTTACACTCCCCCTAAAGGAACAGGTCCATAGTTTGGGGGTCTTATTAGATCCGCTCCTGTCACTTGAGGCTCAGGTAGCCTCGGTGGCACGGAATGCATTCTACCAGCTCCGGCTGGTAGCCCAACTACGACCCTATCTGAGCAAGGAGCATCTTGCCTCAGTTATCCATGCTATGGTAACCTCTAGATTGGACTACTGTAATGCACTCTACGTGGGGCTACCTATGAAGACGGTTCGGAAACTTCAGCTAGTGCAAAATGCTGCGGCCAGAGTTCTCACTGGGACAAAGAAATTTGACCATATGACACCTGTCCTGGCGCAGCTGCACTGGCTACCGATATGTTTCCGGGCCAGATTCAAAGTGTTGGTTCTTACCTATAAAGCCCTAAACGGCATCGGACCGCAATACCTGATGGAGCGCCTCTCTCGCTATGTACCTACCCGTTCACTACGCTCGACGTCGAAGGCCCTTCTCCGGGTCCCAACCCATAGAGAGGCCCGGAGATCAACAACTAGATCTAGGGCCTTCTCGGTGGTGGCCCCCGAACTATGGAATGCCCTCCCAGACGAGATACGCCTGGCGCCTTCTCTGTTATCTTTTCGGCGCCAGGTAAAAACTTACCTTTTCGCCCAGGCTTTTTAAATTTTGTAAATTTTTAAATATTTAATTTAACATTCTAAACTTAATATGATCTTAATTTAAATCTCAATGGCAATTTTATTAATGTTTTATAATTGTACTATATATATATATTTTTTTCCACACTTGCTCATATTTTAATTGTGATTTTATTTGTTGTACACCGCCCTGAGAGCTTTCTGCTATAGGGCGGTCTAGAAATGTAATTAAATAAATAAAATAAAATAAATAAAATTAATTGGTCATGAGCCAACTCTAGGAAAGTTTTACAAGTGGTGCTCTTTTTTCTCCATCTGGCCACAAATGATAAAAAAGAGTATATGTGAGCAGGTGGGCTAGTAAATGTTTTATGGACTAGTCACTTTTGTGAATTTATTTGCAAAGATACTCCAACAATAATGACTGGTTATGTGCCCAAATGGTATTTCTTGTCAAAATGGATGCTTTTGGCTGTCTGGATGGAAGAACTAAAACACATCACAACAATGAAGTGTGCTTTTCCATCCCACTTGAAACTTTCCTAATGATTTGATATAGATCTTTGTTATAATGCTAGGGGGTGGAGGAAACAGCAACACCCATAGCAAAAACCTTCCTAAGGTGACAACAAAAGCAAAGGCAGCCATATTCACCCACAAGAAAAAAAAATCAAATATCTGTATTAGGGCAATTCCTTTATTTAGCCACCCAAAATGCCACAAAACCATGTCCAACCTTTAGAGGTCCTGAGAACACTTCACTAGGCAAGTTGGCAAACAGATCAGATGGTGTGTTATGTGTGTGCGTGGGGAGAGAAGATTATAGACTGCTGCCTGCATTTTGTAAGAGTCTTAAGAGGGAGGGAGGGAGGGAGACGGCATTCAAATGAAGCTGTACATTAGGTACTCTTTAGGTACAGGGTTGTACTGAGACCTCATGGGAAGCAGAAAAATTCAAACATACCATGACTGTTTCCCTCTCTATGCAAATACAAAACCAGCCATTACTCAGGCCTGTCCTCCATCCTTAGGCAAACCGCACAAGTTCCATTGTAGGTGAACAACAGGAAAACAAAAACAATGTAGTCTTTGTATTAATAAAGACAGATATTCATTTTCAGTGGAGCGTTAGATTAGAAACGTAAGCAGAAGCCAAATTGGATAGCTTTACTAGATGTTGGAAGGAATAAAGTCCTGTCTTCTTCCTACGGTTCAGAAACCTGCTGCTGAATGGCTAAATTAGGTATTTTCCATGTCACACAAAATGTAAAGACTTATGTGGGGTTTCTAATTATTCATTAATTCATTGGCGATCACTTGTGGCCGAGTAAGATTGTCTTCCGAGATAAGGACTTTAACAGTGGGTCCGTAAGTGACTGTGGAGGCCAATTCTGGATCCACACACCCACAGTGAGGACATAGGTTTCCAGATGGAAGATGGTCACGATGAGAATTTGTTTGATATGCCTTCCACTTAGCTCATTTGTCCCATTCGCCCTGTATTCATGCTTCTTCAAAGTCCACAGCACCTTTGATAATAGCTGACCTCCATTTGGGATGTTCATGGGCCAAGACTTCCCAGTTGTCGATGTTCATGTTACTTTTTTTAGATTTGCTTTCAGAACATCTTTAAACCTCTTTTGCTGTCCACTAATGTTCCTTTTTCCATCCTTGACATTACCTTACTTTTTGCTTTCAGCCTACTGAGGTTAAAAAGCTTTCCATCTGTTCGATATATGATTTCCACACCAGTAGGAAGTTTCCCCTCAATAAAGTGTAGAATCATAGCAATGAAGATAGCAAATAAGGTAGGAGCAATGACGCATCCCTGTTTTACGCCTGATCCGACTCTGAATGGATCGCTCTGAAAGCCATTGTTGTCCAAAATTGTTGCTGTCATGTTGTCATGAAGGAATCGCAAAATATTCACAAATTTATCAGGGCATCCAGGTTTCAGAAGGATGGTCCAGAGAGTGGTTTGATTCACAGTGTCAAAGTGTTAAAGTGTTTCTAATAGAGAAGGAATGACTGAGCTGTAATTCGCTCAAGAAAACAAAGGGGCAGATCAGGTCCCAATAGGTTGCAAAACCTGGCCCTAACACATTAACTTTTTTCAAATATAAGTTATTCTAACATCTCCATGATGTGTGAGTTATTTTACCAATACATGCATTAATTTCTAAGCCCACTGGGAAATTTCATGAGGATTAATCAAACACATATGCAAGCAATTTGCCAACCGATTTTTTCCCTCCTATATGCAAATAAGAGAACATCACCTGAATTGACAGACAGATAGTTGTGGCTAGTGTGTACTAATACCTGAGATAGAGGAAAAATTAACTCAGTGCTACACTGTTTGTTTTTAGATTGACCCATATGATTTGCTTGGAACCAGAGGTTTGGATGAACTTACTTCAGGAACTCTGCTCACAGAAGGTGCCTTGGCCCAGTTTGACATGATCTCACTTCCCCCTTATCTCCCAAACCACAGCCCACCTCATTCAAGGGGAACCCTCAACCTTCAGGAAAGGGTTTTCAGGAGACTGCCAGGGAGAAGAAAGGATGGGAAAGCGACCTTCCACCAAGCTGCTGCTGCTCACAGGATTGAAGCCATAATATTTAGGCTCAGGAGTTGGGTGCCATCTCTGAATAAAAAGACTGCCCCATGTGTTTCATTTCAGGCTTCTAGGGTCTGCTGTTCCTTAAAAACCAAGGGTTTAAGCTCTCATTTGTAGTCATTTACCAATAGTTTATTTAAAAATAATAGCAGTTGCCTAATACCTCTTACAAGACAAAATTTCTAGCCTATACAACAGTGTTAATGCAGTTTTTAAAAAAGTACCAAAACCATGCTTGCATTTCAATTAACTGCTCAGAAAATGTTGGAATACATTTGGCATGGTATTTGTTTCTTATAAGATTATAATGTGAACACTGTTACAGTACCCGTTTGTTTAAACACAAACCCTGTACTGTAGGCCTTTGGTGCTTGAAAGGTAAATTACATTCATACAAAGCCAAACTGATGAACTACTGACAGCCATAGCTGCTGAAAGAAATACCTGTGTTCTAAACTTATAAGAACTAATGCCCATGAACACCACAGTACATTTACTCAAAGATTTAATTTCCAAATAACTTTCCTTCACTCAAGTAATGGCAACATTGGGCAAGTCTTTCTATTCATGATGTGAGAAAAAAATGCATAATTTTGTTGGTGTTGGAAAATACTGACACTCTGCAAAGCAGAATATTAAGAGTTGTGAAGGGATTAGGCATTCTGACTTTTCTACTTATTTAACTTCTATATCATTCTAGCATAGTTTTGATTGCAGGAACTGTAAGTGTTTTGGTTGCAAAACTTTCACTGAGTTTGTTGGAATATGCTACTTCTCCTAAATTCAAATCCTACAGATTCTTGTGAAGAAACATTAATTACAATATTAGTGCTTTCTGCTCCAATCCAGCAGTTTGTCATGTGGTAGGGGCTTTTACGTGGAACAGCTGCCTTGCATACACAAGCCTGCACTGTATGCTGCTATCTGTAGACAATACCTGTTCCCAAGAGCCACCTTCCATGCATATTGGCTGGTATTGGATAGCACTGTGCCTAGGTTCAGGTGAGCTGACCTATACGTGTAGGTGTTGACCAGTTGGCACTGAATGTAGGTGGTTGAATGCTTGGTCCATCTCCTGGCATAGGGTGGATGGAAGGTACACATTCTCATTCTTTGTTCATAATGATATATATCGGATAATATATGAACTCAAATTCCACCCTAACATCTTAATCTAGGAGAGACAAGGGGAGACCTGCAACGAAATGTTTCAGTGTGGTGTGCTGACATTCAAGATTCCAGCTTCTCCTTTCCATCCCCCTTCTTCCTCTTTTCCATTCCCACCCCCACCTTCCACAACCAACTAGTCAGTCAGCCTTCCATGACCACTGAGTTCATTCAGCTGTTGAGGGATTCCCCCCTTAGGGGGTTTTCTTCTTCTTCTTCTGTTCATCTGAATATTTTGCTGTTTCCTCAATCCTGCTAATCCCTTCATGAATATATCGGGGGGGGAAGCAAAATGTTGTTCCCAAAGTGCTCACAACATGGTTGTGTTGGTCAGTGAAGCAGGCTGTGAGACTCACAGACAGGGTTTTTAGCAAAGAGAATGAAACCTGAAGCAGAAGGGTTAAGCTGTGAGAACAGAGCGCCAGTTTGCCAAGGTCAGCAGCTGGCTGGGAAGCCTGATAAGGTGGGATGCTTGGAAAAACTCAGTGGGGGGGAAAAGCTGTCTGTGAAGAGAACTGTGTCTAATGTCTTTGCCTAGTAAAGACTCTTACAAGAAACTTGCCTGGCCTGGCTTATTCCTGTTCTATGCGACTCTTGGATTCCATCCTTGTATGATCTATACACGCACACGCCCACAGGGGTTATGGGCCCAGCTTATCATACAAGGTAGCGGGTTCGAGAGCAGTTGACGTGATGTTATTGCTGAGAGAAACAAAGTGCAAGTAAGAGGCAAGTAAGAGTGGGCAACATGGCTGTAAACCTGTCATCCGGGATGCCGATGGAGAGACTGAATGCTGTAAACTACTCCAGCTGGAAATGGAGAATGAGAGCAGTTCTGATTAAAGAAGATTTGAATGATGTTGTAGAAAATCCCCCTCCGGCAGCTCCTTCAGCAGCGTGGTTGAAGAAAGACGAGAAAGCGAAGGCTTTTATTACTCTGGGGTTGTCTGATTCTCAACTGTTGCTGGTGAGTAATGAGCCGACAGCTAATCAGATGTGGGAGAAGCTAAGAGCTGCTCATGTGCAGCAAACTGCTGGGAGCAGGCTGTGTTTAGCACGGAAACTTTATCAGATGTGTTTTACAGATGAAGTGACTATGACAGAGCATCTGGCTGAATTTCGTAGATTAAATGCTGAGCTGCAAGATAGAGGAGTGCATCATAGTGACATTCAGATGGTCTATATACTGTTATCTTCATTTGATCAAAAATGGGATGTCCTGGTATCTAGTCTGGAAACTTTACCCGACGGACATCTGAATTTGGACTTTGTAGAACAGAAACTTCAACAAGAGTGGAATAGAAGACAAGAGAATAAGAAAACAGAGTTAAAAGAGACTGTGGCTGTACAACAACAAAATCAAAGAAGCAGGCAAGAGAATAAAATATGTTACTTTTGTGGGTCCCGTGGACATATACAGAGACATTGTTTAAAGAAGAGAAATAACAGGGACTTTGGAAGTCAGAGAACAAGCGTGAACTTTGTTACTAAGGAGGACAATAAACTCATTAACTCTAAGTGGCTTCTCGACAGTGGAGCGTCTAATTGCCTAATCACAGACTCTAGTTTATTTTACACCTCAAAGCCGGCGCAGGAGAAGATTTATCTGGCTGACGGATCGACTCAGGACGCGATTGCAAAAGGCACGCCCAGGTTGAGTAATTTGGGAACTATATTAACAGATGTGTTATTGGTTTCTGGTTTAAAATATAACATTCTATCAGTAAGAAAATTGGCTCAAATAGGTTGTAAAGTTACATTTGAAGGGGATAGATGTTTTGTGAGAAAGGATGGTGAAATATGCATGCAAGGGAAATTACAGAACCAGATGTTTATGGTTGAGTGCAATCTTGATAAACCCACGTGTGCTTGGATAGGAGTTAATAAAAATAAACATGATAGTTGTTTACATGAATGGCACAGAAAATTAGCACACGCACATTTCGAAAAGGTACAAAACACCCCAAAGCATAGTCAAGATTTGAAATTAACACATTGTGAGCATGTGGATGAGTGTGAAGTATGCTATAAAACAAAAATGACTGTGACTCCGGTAAATAAGAGCTGTGAAAGCACGACCACTGAACCCTATCAGCTCATACATGTGGATTTGGCTGGACCTTTCCAGTGCTCAAAAGGTGGAGCAAGGTTTTATTTAGTGATTGTGGATGACTTCTCCAGATTTACACATGTGTTCTTATTGAAAAAGAAAAGTGAAGCAGAAGAGAGATTGAAGGCATTTATACAGAGGACAGAGACACAATATGGGGTTGTTATCAAAAATATCAAATCAGATCAAGGTGGGGAATTTACCAGTAATTCATTTAAAACATATTTGGAAAAGAAGGGAATAATACAGAGTCTCACTGCTCCCTTCAGCCCATCCTCCAACGGAACTGCAGAGAGGAGGAACCGGTCATTGCAGGATTCAATGAGAGCCATGCTAGCAGATGCTGATATGAATAACACTTATTGGGGTGAATGTATTCTGTACACTGTTTATATTCAGAACCGTCTCATGCACAGAACAATAGGCATGTCTCCCTATGAGAAACTGACTGGAAGAAAGCCCAGGGTGAAACACATAGAACGTTTTGGGGCAAAATGCTGGGTACATGTTGCAAAACAGAAAAGGCATGGTAAATTAGGCTCAAGAGCTCAGGCAGGACGCATTTTGGGATTTCAGAATTCATGTTATAGAGTTTGGTTGCCTGAGAAACAACAAGTAGTGTTAAGCAGAAGCATAAAGGTGATAGATAAACCTTGGAGAGACAGTCAAACAGTTATCCTAGATAGTGCAAGCAAGCAGGAAGCAGCAGATGTTCCCTTTGGGCAGCAAATTCCATTAAGAACTGCATTGACTGATCTAATACACGGTGGCAAACGTACTGTAAAAAGGCTGAGAAGTGAAGACATGGCAATGCAAGATACAGAAATGCCAAGTACAAGTGCAGACACAGGTGCAGGTCCAAGTAAAATTGAAAGTGAGGAAGAAATGGAAATAGATAATGTTAGAAGGTCAGAAAGAAAAACGAAAGGTCAACCACCTCAGAGATTCACATTTAATGTTACACAACAGAATGATGAGACAGATGAATATCCAGTAGAATGGGAAAAAGAAGGACCAATAGATAAAGAAACAATGGATCTCATGTGGAAGTTTTGTGTTGAGGAATGAAATATAAATGTGTTATCAAATAAAAGTGAACAAAAATGACTCTGTAAAACCTGTGTCAATAAAGAAATAAAGAGACAAGAACTGAACTGAAAATGTAAATAGAAACTGTAAGAAAACAAACCATGTACTGATATGTATTGTAATGAAAAGTTAATATTGTAGAAATGTAATAATGAACAATGAAGTTTTGTAATCTGTGAGTCTCAGGTGGGGGCTGTTGGTCAGTGAAGCAGGCTGTGAGACTCACAGACAGGGTTTTTAGCAAAGAGAGTGAAACCTGAAGCAGAAGGGTTAAGCTGTGAGAACAGAGCGCCAGTTTGCCAAGGTCAGCAGCTGGCTGGGAAGCCTGATAAGGTGGGATGCTTGGAAAAACTCAGTGTGGGGGAAAAGCTGTCTGTGAAGAGAACTGTGTCTAATGTCTTTGCCTAGTAAAGACTCTTACAAGAAACTTGCCTGGCCTGGCTTATTCCTGTTCTATGCGACTCTTGGATTCCATCCTTGTATGATCTATACACGCACACGCCAACAGGTTGATCCCCTGCATAAGGGAATAGAGCACAGGTTAAGAGACCTGGGAAAAGGCCTGACTTGTCATCAGTTACTCTTCCACTTACATTACCCAGAATGTGGGACTAAATTGGCCTTTGGTCTGATCCAGCAAGGCAGCTCTTATGTTGTTATGGCTGCATCTATTCTGTATGTTCTTAATCCACAATGGCAATTCTCAGTGACCTGGATATTATTTTCTAGGTAGATTTCAGGGTGCAGATAGCAGAGGTGACTTTATTTTTCCATCCTAATTTAGAGGATTCATAAGAAATGCAGGGCAGGAAAGATCTATTAAAAAACAATTGGAGATTCTGTTACAATGGTACTTGATTCACCTCTCAAACCATGATGTACTGGGTGGTATTCAGTACTAGTTCTGCTCAGAGTAGACCCATTGAAGTTAACAAACATGACTATTTAAGGTTCATTAATTTTAATGGATCTACTCTGAGTAGAACATTGCCCTAGGCATAATGCAGTTTTAAAGAACTGCCAGGACAATGAGCAACACAGCTACATAACATGAAGTATTCAATAAGTATACAATTTAAGATAACCAAAAGTTGCTTCTGTTTGTATATGGATCCCCATAAGCCATTAAATGGTTTTGGAAAGATTTTTATTTTGTCACTCACAAAAACAAATGCGTACTAACTGAGACCTGGAGGACATACACTGTTAGTATGTGAACACAATCATGTGCTGAACCCACAAACACATGAAGGTGGGTTTTTTTTAAAAAAAAAATGATTAATTCTAAACTTTAATGGTGAATCATTGCCATTTTCACATTAAAGAATAAGAGCTGTGCTGAGTCCCATTAAAGGACTGCTTTAGAATCTGTTTCTCAGAGGCACTCAGATTGTTTAGATGATAATTTGTAGCTTGATTCATTTTTTAAATTCAAAACACCACTTTTCTTATAAATAAAAAAGTTCCTTGTCTTTTTTGGCTTCTTTGTTTTTTAAGCTGTTATCTGTTCTAGCACCCCCCCCCCGCAATTGCTTTGCCTTCTCTCCTGGTAAGAGAATACTTAATTATTTTATTTTTAAAAATCAACATGCTGAGCATTCCTCAGTATAGGAATGCTTTGTACCATAATTATCATAATAGGTTTTTAGAGAGATGGCCCTTGTTTATACAGTTTTGGAATGATAAGGTGACAGATGGAATAGTCCTGTTGAATTCATTTATTTAATATAGTAATTTATCAGTTATGTTTTAAAATATAAATGTGTAAAAAGTTTTTTTCTCCTTTCAAAGGTTTTTTCTTTATTTCATTTTTTCTTACCTTTCTCCCCCTCCCTCAACATTTCTTTATCATAATGTTTTTGTAACACAAGTTGTGTCAAAGAAATCAACTTTCTTTTTTGTTGTTGTATTTTTGTTACCTTTATATTTCTCCTTTTTTGCTTTGTTGGTGAGCACTTATTCTATGATAATGAAAACACTGTAATATAATTTTTAAAAATCAACATACTGAGACCTCACTATGGACTGTGTGCAATCTGAGTAGGAAGGTGTCTTGGGATTCCGAACATAAAAGCCTGTCAGATCAGACCAAAGGACTACCTAGCCCAGCATTCTGAACATGCAACGGAGAATCAGTTGCTTATGGAAAGTCCACAAGCAGGATTGCAGCTCAGGTTTGATAATGAGTTAGTCAGTAGGTACCTAAGGTAAGTAGGTACCTTAAAAGAGCAAGTCTCCAGGGCAAGATGAACTGCATCCTAGGGTAGTAGAGGAATTTGCTGATGAATGTTTGACAAAATACCCCATGATAAATGGCTAGCAAACTGTTTAGATGTAGGCTGGATGATAATACTATGAGATGGATTCATAAATGGTTGGAAAACCATTCTCAAAGAGTGTTCATCAATGGTTTCTCATCAAACTGGAGTGGGGATTTTTGTAGGTGACTTAACATGAAGGGGTGGAAGGAATCCTAATCAAATTTGCAGATGACACTCAACTGGGAAAGATAGCCAGCAGTGCAGAATAAGATTTTAATAATGAAACGAACAAAATTCAGCAACTGGAAAATTTTACATTTAGGCAAAACTAAAATACAATGGGTTGTATTTAACTAAGTCCTTCTTAGAGTATACCCACTGAAATTAATGAATCTAAGTTAGTCACGTCTGTTAACGTCAATGGGTCAACTCTACATAGGACTAGGACTGAATATAACTCAATAAAATGCACAGGTATAGGATGAGTGATATCTGGCTTGGCAGCAGTACCTATGAAAAGAATCTTGGGATTGTAGTTGATCCCAAGCTGAATATCAGCCAGCACTGTGACATGGCGGCAAAATTTTAGGCTGCCTTAATAGAACCATAGTTTTCAAGTCATGAGAAGTAATAGTTTCACTTTATGCTGCACTAGTTTGACCTGAATATGGAATTGCAGACAAGGGCAACAAAGATGGTGAGCAGCATGTAAAAGAAGTCCTATGAAGGAACTAGGTGTGTTTTGCCTGGAGAAGAGAAGACCAAGGAAGACATGATAACACTCTTTGAATACCGGAAAGATTGCCACATAAGATGCCAAATATTTTTTCTCTCTGCTGCCCCAGAGGGCAGTACTAGATCTAATAAATTATGGGAGGGTAGATTTCATCTGAATGTTAGGATGAATTTCTTAAGATTAAGAACAGTTTGTCAATGGAACCAATTACCTAGGGGTGGGCGGGTTCCTTCTTTAGAAATCTACCAGCAGAGACTCATCAGCCATCTGTTGGGGATGGTCTAGCTCCAGATTTCCTGCATGAACCAGGGGGGTGGACTAGATGGTCTACAGCATCTTCTCCAAATCTATGATTCTCAGCCATGCCTGTTAATATAACTAATTCTTCCTGTAGTAGCCCCACTTTATTTATTGCATGTATACCCCAATCTTTATTCTGGGGAGTTCAAGGTAACAAACATGGATCTCTTCCATTTTTCTCTGACAATAGCTCTTTGTCTTAAAATGCTACAAGATGCACAGTGACCTTAATGCCTAATCAGTGATTTTTAAACCCATGTTCTTCTCCGATACCCTATACCACACTGGCTTTTCCTAATGAGAAGGGGTAGCCAATGTGGTATCCTCCATATGTTGTTCGACTACAGTTCCCATCAGCTCCAGTCAGCATGGCCAATGGTTAGGGATGATGGAAGCTGTAGTCCAGCAACATCTGGAGGGAATCACATTGGCTACCCCTGGCTTAGAAGTCTTCCTACGACATTTATTTGTGATATCTGTATACCTCCCATCCAACCAAGTTATCTGGGCAGTTTGCATAAGTAATAAAATATAAATCATGATAAAAAACACTAAAACCAGTCACAAAAACAAAAAATGAAGCAAAAAAATCCAATTCAAATGAGCAAAGTCTTGCCTGACAAAACCTACTCCTTGACAATGTTTGTAGCAATAAATTCTATGAAGTATTAGTGCCAAGAGAAGACACAGACATCAAATGTAATGATGGTATTTTAGGGAAAAGCTACTTGTTATATACTTTGTGGGCAGCCACAGCTTCTAAGCCAAAGAACTTTAAACCCCAATCTTTATTTAGCTAAGAATCACATAACAGTGATGTTCTCTTCTCATAGGCATTTCTTGCTCCAGGACCATCATTTTAAGTTCCCAATGCCAGTGTTCTATCTGTAATAGGTGTCACTATTTCCTTTTTTCAATTATTATCCTACAATTTCCACTGTAGTGTTCCATCACTTTTCTTACTCCAAGAGGTTTTTTTAAAAAAATTTTTTTATGTAGTACCATTGCCTTTTATCACAATGTACCGTGTTTCTTACAGTGAGTTATGAATGGAGATGTAAGAAGGCAGCAATTTTCATTCTGGCCTGTATTCATCTTAATCAACACTGTTTCCATTCTGCTGCAGTTCCATTTATACCAAATCAGTGGTATAGTTATCCAGGGCCTCAGGGGGTCTTAGAACCCTTACTTTTTGGGGTGCAGGGTCCCAGCAGGGCCTTTATGTCTTCAGCATCCTATGAGCCAAATCAACATGAAAGGAGAGTGTGTTAGCCACTGAGAGGAGTCTTCTAACATGCTTCCTTGTCCTTTCCCTCTGATCGGAGCCAATCAGAGTGAAAGGAGGTGAGTCAGCCACTAAGGAGACTCTTTTCAGTAGCTAACATTCTCTTCTTTCATGCTTATTGGCTCCTAGGGACATCTGTTGTTGTGGGAGAAGACATTGACAAAGATCTCATTCTCAATCCAGCAGCAAAAAAGAGGGAGGGGCGTGGCTGTGACTATCATGAAAGGACCCTGCACTTCTGAATTTGCCACTACACTATTGCACCAAATGTTTCGTTATTTGTCTTCCTGTCCACCATGGCAACATTTTTCATAATTTCTATCATATTTCTGTCGCTGTTGCAGCTCAGTCCTGCTTGGTTTGGCATATGAGTTCCCTCCAAGAAACTCCTGCATGCAGCCTAACCCTACAGAAAGCAAAATTTAACCCAGCTCATGGGTGGTGGGTTAAATCCTGCTTGGCAGGCTGCATGCATGAGTTCCCCATAGGGAACTCCCATTCACAGCTTAGCCCTACAGAAAACATGATCAGGTGATGGGCAGGGGGGCTTAAATCCTGCTTTGTTGGCTGTGCACATGAGTTCCTTTGCTCAGTCCTGCAGAAAGCATTCACTGCAACGTAAAGGCAACATCAAAACATTTTTTAAAAATATCATTAATTACCTATCATTTGGGGGATTAAAAAACAAACAAATGTTGCAAGCAAATACCGACCAGTATTCGCTTGACTGATTTCCATTCCTGACCAAATGCAAACACGGGGACTATAGCAATTTCTTCTTCCGTGTTCATTCACAGAGGAATTTTCTGATGTCCCTAGTTAAGAAAGTACATTCTTATTATGCCAAGGACATATACTAGCATCTACCTGCATGGGAGAGAGATTCACACTCAAGTGTGACAGTCTGGAAGCAACCTCAGCATAGTAACTCAAGTGATCCATGAGCAAATATGTACATGCCAGCAATGGGGAGGGGGAATCATTCCCTGCTCACTTCCTTGATCTTGATGGAGCTGCCCTTGAATTACATAGAACCTGCAGGTGTGTAATTCAGTTTGGCTGATGTTGGGTATATTTTATCGTTAAATGCAATATGCATATGTGCTGATAGTTACCATGAATACCATATCCCTTTATATTAAAAATATTATAATTTGACTATCCCTAGACTACATTGGACATGCTTTCCATCTCCTGTTTATGTCAGTTGGAATTTTGCCTAGAAAAGGACAGTAGGATCAGTAAAGGCAAAGTAGGTCTTACTGTTTTTGAATGTGATTATCACATTTGTGACATGCTGTGATTTTCACATCCACCATCACATTATGTTACTGAATACAACTCACACTCTGTGACATCTTATCACTTCACATGCATAACGGGGCATAGTGAAATTAACAAAGTGCATTATTTTGAGATTACTTTCTCTAAATCTTCTTGTCTCTGATGTAAAGAAGAAAGCTGCTATTCTAACACTAGGAACCATGGGATATATATATATATATTAAAGGCTAAATTAGCCTAAGGCTTGTCAGCATGCTACTCTGTGTTTTTTAAAATGTTTTTAGTTGTTGTAAACCGCCCAGAGAACTTCGGCTATGAGGCAGTATACAAATGCAATAAATAAATAATAAATAAATTTTCCCTGGGAGGATGCAGCTGAAACACAAAACTTTGTTTGAGCAGTGTTATGCTTTTGTGCACAAGTTAGGGGAAAAAGAAAATAAATTCATAGTTTGCATCAACATAAAAAGGCCAGCAGAACAGAGGAGAGCAACAGGAAGTTGCTTGCCAGCCTACAGGAAATAAAAGGAATAGAGGAGGAGGAGGGAGAGGGCATGGAGAGGGAAATGACTGACATACCCGCCTAAAAGCATCGGAACAAAGCATTTGCAAGCACTAGAGAAAGGGAATGAAAACATTTTTTCTTCCCTTTTTGTATTATCATTGGGTTGGGTTAGTATGGATTTACAGGGGAGAAACTGTGTGATAGTTTCTGTTTGCCGGTAACATCATGTGAACCATGCAAATTTAAAGGAGATGTGAGTAGCACCAAACACACAGTAAACCACCACATAGATTAGCCCAAAGTTTCTCTCCCAGGCACTGCCTTCTTGGTAGATAAGAGAGATCTTTTCAGGGGCAGCTCTTTGCCTAGAACCTCTACAGTATCTCCTCCTGGGAACACTCCTTGCAGCAGTGGTGACTGGTGCTCATTGGGCCTGTTAGGGAAGAAGGCAGGGAGGCCAACAGTGCTCGGAGCAGCAGCCAATTACAGGCAAAGCCAACTAGTTCTAATTTTGTGTCAATTCTCCTGCTGATTTCTATAAGGCTAAACAGACTAAGGTGGAAGAAGCGGATAGCCAGGGCCATCCCCTTAACCTGTAAGTAAGAAGGCAGGCAGGTAGGAACTGGCTGAGGGCAGACTTAAGTTTGGTGAGGCAGTGTCCCATTCACTCCAATGGACTAGTCTTGGCTGCCCTGCAGTGGTGAGCAAGACTGGTGGCACTTGAGGGCTTTGGGGGAAAGGGTTCTGGTTCCCTGGCATGGTCTGCCCAAGGAGCTCCAGTCACTGGGGTCTTAGATTTGGAAGGTCTCTAGCTGCTGGACTGAAGCTCAGTGTCAGGGTCTGGATCCAGTGCCTGTGTGAGTTCTGCTGCTAGTCTTTCTGACCACTGCCCCCCTTCCTCTGAATCACTGATACAGACACTATCCCAGGAGTCATTACAAAAGGAATGTATTTAGTAGGAATCCCCCCCTTTTAGGTGGGGGCTGGTGATGAGACAGGTGTCATGGCCCTGTCAGAGCACTCATCAGACGAGGATGACTCAGGAGTAACAGCAGCAGACCCAGAAGGAGAAATGGAGGAAACTCCTGAGAACCCAGCTCCTTCTTCCCCTCAGCTGCAGAGCACCCCAGACACAGCTGAGGCCCTTCAGCCAGACGCAGACAGTGAACAGGATACTCCCCCCTCACCTGCAGAACGTAGATAGCAGAGGGTCAGGCAGAAGAGGGGCAGGCCTGTCCACTTAAGGTCAAAACGCTGAGGGCTCACACCTGCTGACAAACCTGCTCCTTAAAAGTCAAACCTTGGCTTCAGCTTGTTGCTGACTACAACGTCAGGCGTGGCTTCGTGTGTTTCTAGTTTCCTTGAATCTTATCTTGGACTGACCCCTTGGCAATTGAACCCGGACCTCTACTGACCTTGCTTCTGGACTTCTGGCTTGGCACGTAAGCTTAGGACGGGCCTTGCCCTTATCATGCTTCATCCTCGTTAGCCTGGCAGATTTATGACCAGACTGCCAGCTAAGGACTTTCCCGCCCTGATAACTACCCAGGAATTTCCAGCCCCCACCGGCACTGTTGTCTCAGTGCAGAGCTGACAACAGATAGTTGCTCGCCTAAGGGTCAGACTAGATGTTATTTGAAACATGTGGTTAGGAAATTCATCAGGGGATTAAAAAAAGTAATATTAGGTGCAGAGACTGATTTTTATTGATACTGCAGCATTCAGAGACAGAGAGGTTTATTCCAGCAGTGATTCTGTTGAAAATTCCCTCCTGTGGCTATTAGTTGTAGAAAAACAACTCCCATTAGTGCCAATGGAAGCTTTTTCCTATGTCAGATTGCCACATCAGGGGATTTTTGTTAGGATCAAGGCAGGAGGTGGCCATTCCCCATGCATTTTGTTCTTTGTGAAAATTGCCCCCACACCTAGAAGGTAACCATGTGATTTGGCCTAATTTTCAAGTTTGGCCCTAAGGTCACTTTGTAAATTTGTGGGTGAAGTGAGATTTGATTTTCCTGATTCATAGTTCACACTCTCCTATGTTACTGAGCAGGGTTCAGTCAGTTTATGTCATAGTATACCTCAAATTGTTATGCATGTTTTTGTGTCCAAAAAAGAATGGTACCTGATTGAAAAAGTGTCCACAGTTGTTCTGGATTAACTGATAAAAACAGGAACCCTACCAAAATTGGTAATCGAAAATGAGTTCTGTCATTTAATGTTTGTGCCCATAGAACAACTCACCAAAAATATTATGCCAAGATGCAATATTCACTTGTGATTTGTGACACATATCTATAAGCAAGGGACTATTTCTGTTCACAGATATTTTCTGTGAATCCACCATATATTTCGACCTTCATGCATTTATGTACATTTTTAATGAAAAACAATGGAGCCTAGCAAGATCCAGCAAACATCCTACCATCTCTTCACCATGATCAAAGAATTTACACCAGGCATGTATTTATTTGGCCTAAAATGTTTATTAAAAAATAAGTTACATTCTTGATGTGCTTTACATGCTGAAGTGTTTTCAGACTGTCATTAACTTGGTTGCTCGTTCCCTACGTCTAAACCACAGTGCTGAAATAAAGCACAGCAGCTCATGTAAATATGGAGTGTTTGAAGAGGGAGGGGAACTGGAGGGCATCAGAATCAGAAGAAAGTAAATGCCAGAACAAAGGAAGACAGTAAGAGTGCAGGACTGGTTAGCTCGGCCTGCATATCTCATATACAGATTCAGAATAACAGCCTCATGGCTACCTGGAGGTACGACAGCCTGAACGGCAGCTTCTTTGGGGGGGGGAGAATACTTATTGCCACGAAATTAAACAGACACATCTCCATCAAACAAAATGTTTGAATAAAAAGGGGTGGAGCATGCTTAATATTGGTTAATATTAGCACTGCGTGTATTTTTTCGCTGTGTTCAGTAGATAAAGCCCCATTGTCATAATATCCTTCCTCTGCTATGCTCAAGAGATTGTCAGGTTTTCCATTATAAACTTCAGTGGTTTAAGTTTAGTAGCTTGGCTCAAATACCAGACTTCTGCCTTAGACCTGCCAAGAAAACGTTTGATCTTTGTGCAGGCTATGTGTATAAGTATCTATATTTTCCCCAGATTATATTGTTACACGTTCCCCACTTCCCCAGGGGGTGAGAAGTTTCAAGGGAAGCGTCACCAGGCTTTGGCTCCTTTTGTGAAGGCAGCCTGGAGACTTACAAAATGAGGTAATATTTGGTTTGTTTAGAAAAATACAAGTAGAACATATGTGGGGACAACAGCATTGGCAGTCCTTATGGGACACCAGAGAGAGGCACCCTGCATCCCAAGAAGCTTTCAGCCAACTCTCAACCTCTCTCTCTGCTTCTGTCTCCAGCGCCCTTCAGTCATTCTCCTCCACAAATATGTGAACGCATGGGAAAGGGACCAGGCCTGTGCCTGCAGGCCCCACCCTGACATCATACACGCCACCCCCTCTACTTCTGTATGTTCTGGCTTATGCCTTTGGAGGTGAGTCCATGCACTGGAAATCCCAATCATGCAGGGCTCCCTACTGAGTAGAAGCCTACGTAGGTACAATTGCACATCTTTAGGTAGGGATGGAGGAAGGAATTCACTGAACCTAGACTCCAAAGCGGGTCTACCTGATTTGTTCAGGGCAGATCCTGATCCAGATCAGATTTATTTATTTATTTATTTATTTATTTATTAAATTTATATACCGCCCGACTAGCGATAGCTCTCTGGGCGGTGAACATAAAATAGTATAAAAATACAATGAATAACAAAATAATATTAAAATACAATCAACAATACAATAAATATTTTTAAAATTAGATCAATGTAACTTAAAATGCTTCAGAGAATAGGAAGGTTTTGACCTGGCGCCGGAAGGAAAGCAGAGTCGGCGCCAGGCGTACTTCCTCAGGGAGACTGTTCCATAGTTCGGGGGCCACCACTGAGAAGGCCCTAGATCTTGTCATCACCCTCCGGGCCTCCCTGTGAGTTGGAACCCGGAGGAGGGCCTTCGTAGCAGAACGTAGTGCACGGGCCGGTTCATATCGGAAGAGGCGTTCCGCAAGGTATCGTGGTCCCGCACCGTATAAGGCTTTATAGGTTAATACCAACACTTTGAATCTAGCCCGGAAACATATTGGCAACCAGTGCAAGCTGGCCAGAACAGGTGTTATATGCTCGGACCGCTTGGTCCTTGTCAGCAATCTGGCCGCCGCATTTTGCACTAGTTGTAGCTTCCGAACTGTCTTCAAAGGTAGCCCTACGTAAAGCGCATTACAGTAATCCAAACGTGAGGTTACCAGAGCATGTACCACTGATGTAAGGTCCTCTTTACTCAAATAGGGACGTAGCTGGGCTACCAACCGAAGTTGGTAAAATGCATTCCTAACCACCGAGGCTACTTGAGCCTCAAGTGAGAGGGAAGAGTCTAAAAAGACTCCCAGACTACGAACCCGGTCCTTTAGGGGGAGTGTAACCCCGTCCAGGACAGGGTATATATCCACCATCCGATCAGAGAACCCGTCCACCAACAGCATCTCAGTCTTGTCTGGATTGAGCTTCAGTTTGTTAACTCTCATCCAGTCCATTGTTGCGGCCAGGCAACGGTTCAGCAAATCGACAGCCTCACCTGAAGAAGATGAAAAGGAGAAGTAGAGCTGCGTGTCATCAGCATACTGATGACAACGCACTCCAAAACTCCTGATGACCTCTCCCAACGGCTTCATGTAGATATTAAAAAGCAGGGGGGACAAAACTGACCCCTGCGGGACCCCATATTGGAGAGCCCGCGGTGTCGAGCAATGTTCCCCAAGCACTACCTTCTGGAGACGACCCGCCAAGTAGGAGCGGAACCACTGCCAAGCAGTACCTCCAACTCCCAACTCCGCGAGCCTCTCCAGAAGGATACCATGGTCGATGGTATCAAAAGCCGCTGAGAGATCAAGGAGAATCAACAGAGTTACACTCCCTCTGTCTCTTTCCCGACATAGGTCATCGTGCAGGGCGACCAAGGCTGTCTCAGTGCCAAAACTGGGCCTAAAACCCGATTGAAATGGATCTAGATAATCAGTTTCATCCAATAGCGCCTGGAGCTGGCCAGCAACCACCCGTTCCAAGACCTTGCCCAGGAATGGAACATTCGCCACTGGCCTGTAGCTGTTAAAATTGTCTGGGTCCAAGGAAGGCTTTTTCAGGAGTGGTCTCACCACTGCCTGTTTCAGACAGCCCGGGACCACTCCCTCTCGTAAAGAGGCATTTATCACTTCCTTGGCCCAGCTACCTGTTCCATTCCTGCTAGTTTTTATCAGCCAGGAGGGGCAAGGATCCAGTACCGAAGTGGTTGCACGTACCTGTCCAAGCACCTTGTCCACGTCCTCGAGTTGAACCAACTGAAGCTCATCCAACAAAACAGGACAAGACTGTGCTCCGGACACCTCACTAGGATCTACTGCTATAACTTGAGAGTCTAGGTCCCGGCGGATACATGAGATCTTATTCTGGAAGTGATCGGCAAACTGATTACAGCGGGCCTCCGATGATTCCACCGTATCCGGAGGGTTTGAATGGAGAAGCCCCCGGACAACTCGAAAGAGCTCCGCTGGGCGGCAAAGAGATGATTTAATAGTGGCAGCAAAATGATGTTTTTTAGCTGCCTTCACTGCTCCTACATAGAGCTTAGTCGAAGCACTAACCAGCGCATAATTGTATCCGTCGGGAGTTCGTCTCCATTTCCGCTCAAGCCTCCTCCTATCTTGCTTCATCGCTCTCAGCTCCGGAGTATACCATGGAGCTGTATGAGCTCTACACAGGAGAGGGCGTGCAGGAGCGATCGTGTTTACAGCCCGGGTCATCTCCGTATTCCACAGAGCGACCAGGGCTTCAGCAGGAGCGCCAGTCCTATCAGCCAGAAAATCCCCCAGAGCCCTTTGAAAACCTTCAGGATCCATTAGTCTCCGGGGGCGGACCATTTTAATAAGTCCCCCACCCTTGCAGAGGGAAGAGGTTACTGAAAGTCTAAACTTCAGCAAGCAGTGGTCTGTCCATGACAAAGGGAGTGTTGTAAAACTCCCCACATCCAGATCACTTTCCCCATGCTCAGTAGCAAAAACAAGGTCTAGAGTGTGCCCCGATACATGTGTTGGACCACTAACATATTGAGACAGCCCCATGGCTGTCATGGAAGCCATGAAGTCCTGAGCCGCGCCAGACAAAGTGGTCTCGGCATGAATGTTGAAATCCCCCAGTACTAGTTGTCCATTTTAGAATCCACAGTCCTGCAGATCCCTTTACCAGGTGGTCTGAGGACTGCAGCTCTGCCTCTGTTCCAGAGAAGCTCTTTATTGCCTTTCACAGGGAGGAATAATGGTGGATTGCATCTAGGATTCAGCAGCACCCTCCAGATGTTGACTTTACAAAAAGGTTTCACAAGGGAGCAGCCTTGCTTGCCCCCCGGTACAATTCCCCCTGAGAGCTACAGAACATCATCAAGTCCTTTTGCTCCCAGGGCGGCATGTATTATATTCAAAGTGCATGGTGGGAAGGAGCCCCATATGCTAGTCCCTCCAAGAAATAGCTTGCCTTTTTAAAAGACAGGGGCTACAGTCCTTGTAAGCCCTTCCTTATACATGTCTGAGGTGGCATTTAGGGATGTGGGGAAGTTTGGTTCATCATTTTTGATAACAGAAAAAATGGCCCAAGAATAACAGAATAAGATACACACTTACCTGAGAGTAAGCCCCATTGAACTCTATGGGTCTGACTTCTGAATAGGCGTGTATAGAATTGCATTAAAGGCACAGTTTGAGAAAATGTAATGATTTCAGCAATTACAAGAAATGGAAAAATCTACTTCTAACCCAAACCTAGTATCTAATCCAACTCTAGTACTTGTTATATTGTTTGAAAAAAAATATATAGCAGAAAGCCCAGCATATATAATGGAAAAAGAAAGGTATGAAGTTGTACTTTGTGGAGATATTATAAATAAAGTTAAACCTTGCTTTTTCCCCACTGTGAAATTAACTTTACTAGCAATATTTTTTTCTGGTATTAAACCCATAATTTCAATTAATGAAGACACCTTCAGGCTTAAGCACATTCTTGAAATCACAGTATAAAAAATTAATATATGTATATAATATATGCATGATTTCCACAGAAATTTGAAAAATAAACCTATGGAATAGAAGTGAATATATTATTTGTGAGTATTACAAAGAAAAGAAAAGTTGTGGCTAGCCCATTCAAAAAGGCAAATACGCTTGCACTTGTTCAGAAAAGGAAATTCTTGAAAATTGATTCAAGGCTTTCATCCTTAGCTGCTTCTGTCTTCTGTTCAACTATGATTAAAGTCTGATTTGTTAATTTTTATTTCCTTCAGACACCAAGAAAACATGTGAAATAGATACAATCCCACTGTGCTATTTGCCAATATCTAACTTTCTGTTGATTTGTGCTAGAAGCAATACTTCTTTTCTTTAAGGACTTTTCTATCTGCAGGACTAATATCCATTTATCAAATTCTGCCTGTAAAATGTGGATATCTCATGTAGTAGTAGGAATAGTCCCCCTCTAGGATGCACAACTTAACGTGATAAGGGGGTTTGAGAGTGTTGAAGAAGCTGAGAGCAATGACCCCAGGAGTCTAGACAAAGAGGCTAGACTCCTAGCAGGGGCACCCAAGACAGAATGGTCAAAGCTGAAACACCAGACTAAGATGCATCCAAACTCAGAGGAAGGCAATGGTAAACCACCTCTGAATATCTCTTACCACAAAAACCCTATGTACAGAGTATCCAAAATGCAACACAAGATAGTGCTGGAAGATGAGGCCCCCAGGTCAGATGACACTCACTGAGCTACTGGGGAAGAACAAAGGACAAGTACGAGTAGCGCTGTGACTAATGACGCAGCTGGGTCAAAGCCGAAAGAAAGCCCAGAGGCTGATGCGCACAGATGCGAAAGGAGAGTCTGGAGTTGTATGACACACACAATAGGAACACGGAATGTGAGAAGCATGAACCAGGAAATTTTTAGAAATTGTCATGCAAGAAATGGAACGTATCCACATTACAATACTTGGTGTGAGTGAATTGGAATGAACTGGGACATTTTCAATCAGGCAGCTACAAAATATTTTATGCAGAAAATGAGAAATTAAGAAGAAATGGGGTTGCTTTAATAGTGAGATGTAGCAAAAGCAATTAGGAGCTACAACACAAGGTCTGAGCGAGTGATATCAATAAGATTAAATGGGAAACCTATTAACATAACGATCATCCAAGTCTATGCTCCAACAGCAAACACAGAAGAAGAGGAATTGGAGAGATTTTACGCAGAAGTACAGGAAGAAATTGATCACACAACAAAACAAGATGTGCTGATAATCATGGAGGACTGGAATGCAAAAGTGGGGAACAGAGAAGAACTAGGAATTGTGGGAAAATGGGGCTCAGGAGACAGAAATGAAGCAGGAGAAAGACTTATTGAATTCTGTGAAGCCAATAATTTGTTTCTTGTGAATACTTTTTTGAGCAACGGAAAAGACGACTGTACATGTGGATATCACCAAATGTTCAATATAGGAATCAAATTGATTATATAATTGTTAGCAGAAAATGGAGAAGTTCCATACTTTCTGCAAAAACAAGACCAGGAGCAGACTGTGGTATAGATCAAGAACTGGTTGTATCGAAAATCAGAGTAAAGCTAAAGAAGAAGAATAAAGCAATTATAATGCCAAAGTACAATTTAAATAACATCCCAGAAGAATATAAACATCAGATTTGAGGCTTTAAACTTCGTTGATAGAGAACCAAAAGAACTATGGAGTGAAGTCAGAGACATTATCAGGAAAGAACACAAAAAGACAATACCTCTAGGTAAAAAGAGAGAAAGACCTCAATGGATGACTGAAGAAACTCTTCAAATGGTTAAAGAAAGAAGGAAAGCAAAAGCAAAAGGAGATAGAAATACGGTCAGAACCCTAAATGCAACAATACAGCGACTAGTACATAGGGACAAAGAGAACTATTACAATAGTTATTGTATAGAAATAGAAGAGGACAATAAAAAGGGAAGAACAAAAGCCCTATTCAAAAAGATTAGAGAAATGAAAGGGAAATGAAAGAGTAGGGATGTTGAGATGAAATAAAAGGAAGATGGAAGCAATACACTGAAGAACTATATAAAAGAGATGCCAGGCTGACAGACTCATTCCTGGAGGAACCGTATGATGAAGAACCAGACATTTTAGAATGCGAGGTGAAAGCTGCTCTTAAAACACTTGGAAGAAACAAATCACCAGGAATAGATGGCATACCAATAGAGTTGCTACAAGCTACTGAGACTGAATCTCTCCAAATTTTGACTAAAATGTGTCAAGAAATATGGAAAACTAAACAATGGCCCACAGACTGGAAGAGTTCCATATACATCCCAATTTCAAAGAAAGGGGATCCCAGGGAATGCAGTAATTGAACTATTGCCTTAATAACCCATGCAAGCAAAGTAATGCTCAACAAAGGCTCTTACCATATATGGAGCGAGAAATGCCAGACGTCCAAGCTGGATTTAGAAAGGGAAGAGTCACCAGAGATCATATTGCAAACATACAATGGATAATGGAACAGAGCAAGGAATTTCAGAAGAAAATCACCCTGTGCTTTATAGATTACAGCAAAGCCTTTGACTGTGTAGATCATGAAAAACTATGGAATGCTTTAAAAGAAATGGGGGTGCCCCAGCATCTGATTGTCCTGATGCGCAACCTATACTCTGAACAAGAGACTACTGTAAGGACAGAATATGGAGAAACTGATTGGTTCCCCATCGGAAAGGGTGTGAGACAGGGGTGTATTTTGTCATCCTATTTATTTAATCTGTACGCAGAACATATCATTCGGAAAGCGGGATTGGACCAAGATGAAGGAGATGTGAAAATTGGAGGGAGAAATATCAATAATTTAAGATATGCAGACGATACCATACTAGTAGCAGAAACCAGTAATGATTTGAAACGAATGCTGATGAAAGTTCAAGAGGGAAGCACAAAAGCAGGACTACAGCTGAATGTCAAAAAGAATAAAGTAATGACAACAGAAGATTTATGTAATTTTAAAATAGACAATGAGGACATTGAACTTGTCAAGGGTTATCAATACCTTGGCACAGTCATTAACCAAAATGGAGACAATAGTCAAGAAATCAGAAGAAGGCTAAGACTGGGGAGGCCAGCTTTGAGAGAACTAGAAAAGGTTCTCTACCTAGAAAAGGTATCACTGAACGCTAAAGTCAGGATCATTCAGACCATGGTATTCCCGATCTCTATGTATGGATGTGAAAGTTGGACAGTGAAAAAAGCGGAAGAAAGCGGATTTGAAATGTGGTGTTGGAGGTGAGCTTTGCGCATACCATGGACTGCAAAAAAGAGAAATAATTTGGTGTTCGAACAAATTAAACCAGAACTATCATTAGAAGCTAAAATGATGAAACTGAGGTTATCATTCTTTGGACACATAATGGGAAGACATGATTCACTAGAAAAGACAATAATGCTGGTAAAAACAGAAGGGAGTAGAAAAAGAGGAAGGCCAAGCAAGTGATGGATTGATTCCATACAGGAAGTCACAGACCTGAACTTACAAGATCTGAACAGGGTGGTTCACAACAGATGCTCTTGGAGGTCACTGATTCATAGGGTTGCCATAAGTTGTAATCAACTTGAAGGCACATAACAACAACTACAGTAGGAATAGTACAGCATTCCTACTTTTTAAGCTGCAAGTGCAGTCTATCCCTTTAACAGTGAAAGGTTCTGAAGCTGGTCTCCTGATCTGCACCTTCAAGAAATGATCTGATGGTGCATGATGCCAATACATTGTTAAAGCTCAACAGAATAAGATCTCAGCCTGTCCAGTGTCTGGGTGGGATATGGCCTGGGTAATCTATATTAGTTTCCCCAAGGAAAGGTGGGATATAAAAGCAACTGGTTCAAGTCACAGATGATCAGGTGTAAGATCCTCATCGATTTCAGATTCTAAGGTCTCCTTGCTTCTTGAGGCTAAACAATTCCTTTGTGACATCAGAGCTGCAGCTGCTAAGGTACAGTATATAGTGAAATGAGGTAGGCATGGGATCCCTGGGCTGGAACATACCAGCCAATGACAAGAAAAGAGGTGGAAAGGAGGAAGGGGAAGTTCTCATTTGGATTGTCACAAATAATCTTCATAGCCTATTGTTTTATGCAACCCTCTTAATGGGTTTTGTCATTTATTTATTTAACAAAGTATTTAGAACCTGCACTTTCATAAATGTCCATCCAGGCAGCTTACAATTAAGTAGTATATCAATTTTGTCAAATAATATAATATATTCCACTAATATCCTTCCACTAGGCAAGGCAGGCACATTCTCTCCACAGATGACACATTTAGGGTACAAGATACTGGGTTATATAGGGTTAGACTATATAACCCTACACCCACATACACAGTTATACATTCCAAAACGGACATCTGAGCTCTGGAATCTCTTCTTAGACTTTCACAGGGAACTTTCATATGCATCTAGGATTGCATCTAGGATTCACCAACTTAATTCCTAAAGATAATGGGTTGTATTTAACTAAGTTCTACTCAGAGTAGACTCATTGAATTTAATGGTTAAGTTAGCCATGTTTATTAACTTCAATGGGTCTATTCTGAGTAGAACTAACATTGAATACCACTCAATATGCATATGCATGGATCACTTCCAGAACTTCTTTATATTCTCTTCAAAGTGTACATTTCTCTGAAAAGGACTGGAGGAAGGGATGTTTGCAATTGGAGGTTGCTTTCTTAAGATAAAGTTTCTGTTCGGTGAATGATAAGATAACAGGTAAACTATATAAAACTTGAGAAGTTCATGTTTGTGAGAAAAATATCTCTAATTTCATTTTCAGATACTGTGACAGGTGTTTAAAGGCATAAAGTAAAACTCAATTATATACACATTCTTCTCTCATATGTGTATGCATGCACACACACACACACTCACACACTCGGTGTTCTATTGAATATACTTAAGTATTGATTAAGACCTTGGTGTTTGTAGTCTAAAGATTCTTAATGGAACTTACTGTAGCTGGGTAATATATTCAGATTTGCTCAAAAACCATGAGAATTATTATTTTTTGTATTTGATCCTAGGCTGCTTGTGTTCTAAAGGGGATGAGAAAATCTAATTTCCATAAATCAAACAAAGACTTCTCATTTCAATTTGAACCTTAATGATTGCTAAGACTACACAGCAGGAATATTTTACAGTGCCAAATGCCATTTTAGCTGGTTTGGTATTCACCTTTTCACTACCTGAGATATCATCAAAAGGGGGATAGAAGAACCATGTTCACAGCTGTGGTGTGTAAGTAGGTCTTTCGTACAGATATATATGGGGTGGAGCATGACTGAGAGAAATCTGGATACAGAGGAAGCAAAGCAGTACACAAAAAACTAGGCCAAGGTGACAGTAAGAAAGGAAAAGGAAGTAGTATGAGCAAAGATTAACGTGAGGGGAATGTTATGTGTAAAGGGTTAGAGCAATAGGAAAAAATGCATTAATTTGCACCAAAATCTATGCTAGCCAGATATTTTGAAATAGCAGTGCGTATGACATTTCAGCCACCACCACAGTGACAAGTCGAGAAGCTGAAACAGTTTGCAGAGAAGGGGCTTGGATTACAAGTTTATACTGCTTGTTTTTGTGAACTGGAGCAGCATTATCCTGAAAATATTGATCCATTTGTAATTAACGATGACATCTGGTTTGAGCTGACATTCCACTTTTGCACCAGGGTAGTCAACACAGGCTTCAGCACGAAGATACTGGACTAAATCACAGGTATTAGGAAGTTCTCAATGAGTTTCTGTGCATCTCTCCCCACAGTTAGGACCCTCTGCACGGGGGGGGGACACTTGTGGCCCTCCAGAAGTTGATGGATTGCAACCTCCATCATCTCTGACCACTGCCAATGCTGGCCGGGATGGGTGAGAATACCAGTTGCTGCGGAATACAACTGGGGAGGGTGCTGTTGCATGCATGTCCTGCTTGTGGGCTTCTCACAGGCATCTGGTTGGCCACTATGAGAACAGGATACTGGAGGAGATGGGCATTTGGTCTGATCCCAAAGGGCTGTTTTTATGTGAGTTGGACTCCCAACACCATCTGGAGGACTGCAGATTTCCCATCCCTGCTCTGCAAGTACTGTAGGGTGCTGGCAGCAGAACTGTTTTGTTTTGTTTTTGACCCCACAACTTCCAACTCCCGGCTCCATACCTTAACTTACTAGACTTTCTCCCTGTCATTAAGCAAAGGAATTATGTGGTAGGGCTTCCGGAGCTTCACATGTCTCAAATTAGAATCATTCCAACAGGAAGATGCTTATTAGGTTCATAATGAGATTCTTGCATCACTATTTATGTTTTTCTCAGTACACGTTTTGTACTAATATAGCCTGCATATGTAACTAACAATGGTGATAGTTGTGGCTGGGACTGGGGGTGGGGGCGGTGGGAGGGCGGGGAAATAATGCTGCAGATTCCAGTGGTAGGAATGATATCTATAGCCCTTTAATCTAATATTTGCCTCACATTTCCAAATCTGTTTATAATTAGAGTCTACAATATGACTCTGATTTATATTCACTATGGCATCTTATGCCTTCATTTGCTCCATAGTTTCATTTTTACTGGTAATAAACAAAAGAGCCTGGTATTAGATCAACTAAAGCTTAGCAACTGCTACTATGTATTATAGAAAAAGAAAACTTTCCCCACAGTTTATACTGTGTTAAGCTCGATTGTTTGAAGAGAGACTCACATTATAAAGAAAGTAACCCAGGTTTGGTAGAGGATTCCCCCCCCCCTTTGTTTCTGGAACACTTTGCAGTAAATTCAGAACAGAAGGGCACTTTTCTGGAATAAAAAAAAGTATGTGCTTTGTTGGCTACCAGAGTGCATTTGCTACTTCCCAGTTTCAGAATGAGATGATGGACATTTAGTAGATATTGGACAGCCTAAAGTAAAACCCCATAATTTAAAACATTCCACTTTTTTGCATTCCAAGAAAAACATGGAACAGTGAACAAACGAAGTAGTATTGTAATAGGAAAACAACTAGGTACATTTACCTATTTTTTTTAGTTTGCAGACCAAGAAGTGCATGTAGCCCTATATAAATGTTTACTCTGAAGTAAATCCTATTGAGCTTAATGGAATTTACTCCCAGGTGAGTGGGTATAGGGTTACAGCCTTAATCTCAACGGATGGCCCCATGATTCAGAGAAACTAATCTGTATGCATGGTTTTCATGCATGGATTCATTCAACCTTTCATGCAAATGGTTATAGTGATGGAAATAACTCAACACCAAGCATCCTGGGTTGTGCAAGCAATGTGCTTATGTACTATCACACGAAGACCACACAACATTTCTGATTATCTGTAAGGCAGGAGTAACGTGTATCAGACTCTGGCTCCTTGTAGCTGCATAACCGATGAAGAACACTGAAAGCTTGGGCAGTGTTGATCATTTCTTGGAGTGGGGGCTATAAATGCAGACACAGCAGTAGACTGTAATGGTTGTGTTTCTGAGATCATGGAAGCTCTCAAAAGAATATCCAATTGTTCCATGGTCTGCAATAACAATAACCACCACCTACAGTGTGCTGCAGCATAGAGTGTATTGAACTGCCTTTCTGTACTTCAGTTTTATATTGTTTAATTTTTTTTAATCGTCTTGTGATGTGTTTGACTTTTTTGTATACTCCTTTGGATATTTCTTTAATATAAAGTAGTATATAAGTGGTTTAAATAAACAAAAAATAAAATAAACAATAAAACAGTTAAAATAATATTTTGTCTTTAAAGATGAATATGAAAGCTGTTGCCAATTGCTTTGGAGAATGACACCCTAATCCACAAAAACTTGAAGCAAAGTCCCACCATGTCAACATTCCAGGGGCAGAAGAGGGCTAAGCATATCTTTCTAGGCTTTGGGCCAGGCTCTCAAAGGACTTCAGGTGAGAAAGAGAGCATCATTACAGTTTTCATCTTGCAGCAAACAAAGGATGGAAACTAAATCTCCATTCCTCTTTCCATAATTTATGGAGCCATAAATGAGAGCAGGTGTTTGGTTCTGAGTAACCTTCCAATTTTGATGTTCACCTTGAAAAAAAGCATATTTGGTACAGCCAAACAGTTATATAAAAAAATACTAACTAAACATGTTTAGTGATGTTTGATCCCTTTCGTTCCATATTTGATACAGCCAAACAGTTATATATATATATATATATACACTAACTAAACATGTTTAGTGATGGGTGTTGTTGCTATCTCCCTCCCCTCGCTGGATCGTCACCTTGCAGTGGTGAGTGGGCTTGCGTGTTCCAATGAACCCTGTGAGTGATGCTGTCGGGAGTCATGTACTCCCAGCAGGGTCACCCATAGCAGTAAGGTCAAGGGAGAGGAACCAGACAAAGAACGATCCAAGAAAGTCAACGGCAGAACAGGCGGAGGATAACAATGTGTATGTTACAACAGCTGTGAAGGCGGATGAAGGCTGCAGCAGATAAAAGACTTCCAATCGTCGTGGTATCCATGCCATTGGATCAAAGCCTTTTTCTGTCAAGATTGTGTGTTGATCGTCGTGCACCAATCTCCCCACATAAAACAAATTCACGCACAGGCGTCTGCCAACCAAACCAAACCAAAAGTCCCATGGCGATCGGCGAATGGCAACTGGGGCAGGACAGTGAAATCTGGAAGCCCCTCTGCTCACCCCGTATGGGGAGGGGGCTAGAAAAGGTGCCCTAAACATAATCTGCCTCATCTCTCTTCTTGACTGTATCACCGCATCCATTGGGGTCACCACTTAGCGGTCGCAAAAGACAAATTAACTTTGGAATGTGGAATATATGGACATTGCTGGACAATACAGATAGTGAATGTCCTGAACGCAGGATTGCCATCATTGTGAGGGAGTTGAGACGTTTTAATATTGACAGCAGCACTCCAAGAAACTCAAAGAGCAGGAGAGGGACAATTGAAGGAAGAAAAGGGAGTTTACACCTTCTTCTGGAAAGGACTGCCTGAACAAGAACGACAAATACATGGAGGAGGCTTTGCTATTAAAAATGATCTTGTGAAGCTCTTGTCAGAAGTTCCTACTGGCATTAATGAACGACTCTCAACTCTCCGATTAAAACTTGCCAAAAACCAGCAGGCAACTATTCTAAGTGCTTATGCACCAACATTAGATGCTGATGAAGACATCAAGGAAAAGTTTTATACCCAGCTGGACACCATCTTATCAGAGATACCTAAGGAGGATAAAATTATCCTCCTTGGTGATTTCAATGCTAGAGTTGGGCGTGATTTCAATTTATGGCCAGAAACCATTGGGAAAGAAGGAGTTGGCAACAGCAACCTGAATGGAATTCTATTTCTGACTAAATGTGTAGAGCATAATCTTGTTACTACAAACACACTCTTTCACCAGAAAGATAAATTTAAAACATCATGGAAGCACCCTCGGTCAAAACACTGGCATCTCCTGGATTACGTAATTATCCGTGCCAGAGATCGTCGTGATGTACTCCTCACCAGGGTCATGATGAGTGCCGATGACTGCTGGACAGATAATCTAATTCGATCCACTATGGCCATTAATATTGTTCCTCAACATAGGCTCCAAGGAAGAAAACCAAGGCATAAAATGAACATCCACACCCTTCAAGATCCTATTAAGCGAGCTTGCTTCCAAACAACTCTCAAGAAACATTTACCTATGGAACTCCCTGAAAACGTTGAGGAACACTGGATTAAACTGAAGACTTCCATTATTGCAGCATGTGAACAAACTATTGGATACCAAACTAAGAAACATCAGGACTTGTTTGATGAGAATGATAGTGAGATTGAACATATAATTGACAAGAAAAGGGAAGCCTTCCAGATATGGCAAAAAGACATTAACTGTGCTGCTAAGAAAAAAATCTATGCCAGTGCAAAGGCTGAGGTCCAAAGACGAATTAGAGAACTTAGCCTGGTGGATAAAGAAAGCTCAAGAAATCCAGCATTTTGCAGATACAAAGCTCCACTCGCCGCGCAGCTGACGAGCGGGGCATGATTGCAGGTGGGGGTGAAGACGCTACCCCCATCTGTTAATGGGGCAACGTCGCGCGTCGCACCCGTGATGTCAGCGCGATGTGCAGCGTAAGGGGCGGGGACTATAGGACTATTTGAGTCCAGCCGCCCCTTCCACCTTCCTCTTCTGCTGCTCGACGTGGACGACGTGGACGACGAGGGACAGAGTGGAACGCAGCGCGGTGAAACGGCAGCGGCTGTTCGGTTAAGGCCGCACGGTCGGCGCCATTTTAGGCGCTTGGTTTCTGCGGCACATGGGCCTCATTAGGGGCCGATTTCAGCTGCTTTGCTTCCCCACGGGGGGGTGGAGCCGGCTCCGGCTTGGGGGTGCTGGAGAAGGAGCGGCTGCGGCTGGAGCGGGCCTTGTGAGTGAGGCCTGCAAGGCTTGACAGGGATGGAACTCACTCACCCCCTGCTGGCTTGAGGTTTCTGTTTCACAGCGGCTTTTAGCAGCCGGTTTAAGCAAGATCATAACAATCCCCCCAACGGCTGGTTTGAGGCTTCTGGCTTCACGGCTGCTGGTAACAGCTACTTTAAGCAAGATCACATCTTCAGGGGCGGTGGCTCATACTTTTACAGTAATTAACTTAGTATAGTCTTCACTATGACAGTGCAAAAGCTGAGGTCCAAAGAAGAACTAGAGAATTTAAGAACGCCTGGTGGATAAAGAAAGCTCAAGAAATCCAGCATTTTGCAGATGCTCATGATGCATGGGGCTTTTTTAATGCCACAAAGGCCATCTATGGACCAACAAATTATGGTACAAATCCCTTACGTTCAATAAATGGTACCAAACTTCTAAAGGACAAAGAGTCTATTGCACTGCGTTGGAAACAGGATTACCACAACCTCCTTAATCGTAACTCTATTGTGGCTGATGAGGTCTTCTCGCAAATCCCGCAACAACAAATTAAAGATGAGGTTGTAGTTTCCTCTAATTTGGATGAAGTCAGTAAAGCCATTAATCAAATGAAGAATAATGAAGCTAGTGGACCTGATGGGATTCCTGCTGAAGTCTTTAAAGAACGTGGGCCTGAACTTACACAACAACTTCATAAACTCATCGAAAAAATCTGGATGAGGGAGAAGATCCCGGAAGACTTTAGGGATGCCATAATTATCACTCTTTTCAAGAAGGGTGATAGAACAGACTGTGGGAACTACCGAGGCATCTCTTCTCTAGCTACCGCAGGTAAAATCCTTGCAGGGATCCTTGCAAATCGCCTCCTACCTATCTCAGAAGACATCCTCCCTGAATCCCAAAATGGTTTCCGCCCCTCCAGGGGGACAGTGGACATGATCTTCACTGCACAACAACTTCAAGAAAAATGCAGGGAGCAATACCGACGTCTGTATATGGCATTTATTGATATGACTAAGGCCTTTGATACTGTATATCGAACTGCTCTCTGGACCATCCTTCTGAAAATTGGATGCCCTGATAAATTTGTGAATATTTTGCGACTCCTCCATGACAACCTTACGGCAACAATTTTGGATAACAATGGCTCTCAATGTGATCCATTCAAAGTGGGATCAGGCGTCAAACAGGGATGTGTCATTGCTCCGACCTTATTTGCTACTTTCATCGCCATGATTCTACACCTTATTGAGGGGAAACTTCCCACTGGTGTGGAAATCACATATCAAACAGATGGAAAGCTTTTAATCTCAGTAGGCTGAAAGCAAAAAGTTAGGTAATTACAACCTCTGTCATAGAACTTCAATATGCTGATGATAATGTAGTCTCTGCACATTCAGAGGAAGATCTTCAAATTATCCTAAATGTCTTTGCAGAAGCATATGAAAAGTTTGCCCTCTCGCTTAACATAAAAAAAAAACAAAGTGCTTCATCAGCAAGTGCAAGCCAATCCCTCTGTAGCACCATCAATCCAGCTTAATGGTGTGATGCTGGAGAATGTCGATCACTTTTCTTATCTTGGCGGCCATCTCTCTGTTAAAGCTGACATTGACGCTGAAATTCAGCATCGTCTGAGCTCTGCGAGGGCCGCATTCTCCCGAATGAAGTGTAGAGTGTTCGAGGATCGGGATATTCGCAAGGAGACCAAAATGCTTATTTACAAAGCCTTTGTACTACTGACCTTACTGTACGCCTGTGAAACATGGACCATCTATAAACACCACTCCCAACTTCTTGAAAGATTTCACCAATGCTGCCTCTGGAAAATTCTGCAAATTACTTGGGAAGATAGGTGGACTAATTGAATTGAAACTTTATTGTTAGCGTATTGGAAGAAGCAAAGACCACCAGTGTTGAAACAATGATCCTCTAACATCAACTTCGCTGGACCAGCCATGTTGTTTCAAACAGCTACTTTACTCCCAACTTAAGGATGGAAAACGGAATATCGGTGGACAGCAAAAGAGGTTTAAAGATGTTCTTTTTTTTTTTTTATAATTTTTATTCAAATTTTTCCAAAAACAAACAAAACAAAGTCAAAAAAACATAACAATACAACAACAAAAAATGAAAATAAAATAGTTGACTTCCGATTTGTCACAGATCAGCTATAAGTATATAATATACATCAAACCTGTCCCTTAATATATACATACAGAATCCCTTTTCTCCATAGGCTGTCTTAATTAATCGTCAAATCCCAGTATCATCATTTTATTTTGATCTTTCAACAAAAAGTCCAAGAGAGGCTTCCATTCCTTAAGAAATGTATCCGTCGATTTTTCTCTAAGTAAACATGTCAATTTATCCATTTCTACTAAGTCCATTAATTTCAATAGCCATTCTTCCATTGTTGGTGTTGATTCCATTTTCCACTTTTGTGCATATAATAATCTTGCTGCCGTAATCATATATAATATTATTCTTCCATATTTCTTTTCTATTTGTTTATCCATAAAACCCAATAAAAAAAATTCTGGTTTTGACTGAATATTTATCTTTAGAATTTTTTGCATCTTCCTACCTATCTGTGCCCAAAATGATTTTGCCTTTTTACATAACCACCACATATGATAAAATGATCCTTCTTGTTGTTTACATTTCCAACAAACATTAGAAACATTACTATACATTTTTGACAACTTTTCTGGAGTCATGTACCAATGGTACATCATTTTATAAAAATTTTCTTTAAGATTATAGCATAGTGTAAATTTCAAACCTTTTTTCCACATATTTTCCCATTGATCCATTTGTATATTATAACCAAAATTTTTTGCCCACTTTACCATACACTCTTTTACTTGTTCTTCCTCCATATCCATTTTCAATAAGAGTTTATACATTTTCGCAATTATATTTTCATCATTTGTACACAGTCCTATTTCAAAATCAGATTTACTTATTTCAAACCCATACATTTTCTTGTCCATTTTATATCTTTCTAACAATTGTAAATAGGCAAACCATTGAAAACTATATCCTTCCTTTGTCAGTTGTTCTCTCTCTTTCATTGTATATTCTCCATGTACATGTTCTAATAGTTCTTGATAAGTTAACCATTTCTCTTTTCCAGCCATTTCTCTTCTATAAAACGCTTCTTGACTTGAGACACATAATGGTATTTTCGAATAAAACCTTGGTTTATATCTATTCCATATTTTCAACAGAGGACGTCTTATAAAATGATTGTTAAAGTCTACATTTACTTTTACTTTGTCATACCATAGGTATCCATGCCATCCCCACTTCAAATTATGGCCCTCCAAATCCAATAGTCTTTAATTCCTCAATAAGATCCATTCCTTTATCCAGACTAGACAGCAGGCAGCAAAATAAAGTCTCATATTTGGTAATCCCAGTCCTCCTCTTTCTTTGGCATCTTGTAGTAATTTAAATTTGACTCTTGGTTTTTTTCCTTGCCATACAAATTTAGAGATATCTTTTTGCCATTGTTTAAAAGGTAAATCAGAGGATATGACAGGTATTGTTTGAAACAAAAACATCATTCTCGGTAATACATTCATTTTTATCACAGATATTCTACCCATTAATGACAGTTGTAGTTTATCCCATCTTAGCAAGTCTTTCTTAATCTCTGTCCATAATTTTTCATAATTATTATGAAACAACTTTGAATTTTTATTTGTCATAATGATACCTAAATATTTCAACTTTTTCTCTATTGTAAAATCTGTCTTGTCCATTAACTCTTTCTGTTCCCTTAAAGTTAAATTTTTCACCAACATCTTTGTTTTTTGATTGTTAATCTTAAATCCTGCTAACGGTCCAAATTCTTTTAATTTGTCCATCAATACATTAATTCCTTCCAAAAGATTGTCTCTGAAAGTCTGTAATTTTAGGCAAATTCTGTTTAGATATATACTTTTCTATTTTTTCAGATGGAATTTCCTGACATTTGTACAATGTTGAATAATATTGATGAAAAATCTTTTTAATTTTTACATTATCTGTCAACGTCTCATCTCCTTCTTGTATCTTTAAAATGATATTTTTTTGACGTTCTTTTCTTAATTTATATGCTAACCATTTCCCAGGTTTATTTGCAAATTCAAAAGTCCTTTGTTTAGCAAAATTTAGTTTTCTTTCAATTTCTCTAACTGTCAGCATTGATACTTGCTTCTGTAACATTTTGATTTGATTTACAATAGAAACTTTAGTTGGATTCTTTTTCAATTCTTCCTCTTTTTGTTTTATTTCTTCCAAAATTAATTGCATTTTCTGTTGTTTCTTTTTTTTTAATTCAGAGTTACATTTAATAAGATATCCCCTCATAAATGCCTTACTTGTATCCCAAACGATATTTTCACTTGTTCCTTTATGTAAATTATGTTCAAAAAACTCTTTTAATTTCTTCTTACATTCTTGTACTACTTTGTCATTCTGTAATAAAGATTCATTTAGTCTCCATCTAAATCCAAGATTTTTCTTTTTTAAAGTTAATATCACAGGGTTATGATCCGAAAAAGTTTTTGGTAATATATCCATTTTAAAAGTGTCCTTCGCTAAAATTTTAGACATCCAAATCATATCAATCCTCGAGAATGTTTTGTGTCTTTCTGAAAAATAAGTAAATTCCTTTGCATTATCATTTATATATCTCCAGGTATCCACCAATTCTAAATGTTCCATCAGTTCAAAGCAAATCTTCGGTAATTTACCCTGTGTCTCTTTGATATTTTTTTCAGAAAGCCTATCAATTTTTGGTGAGATTACCCCATTCCAATCACCCATAATGCACCAATGGTCATATGAAAACTCTGACAATTTTTCCATAAGTCCTGTGTAAAACCTTGTTTTATCTTCATTGGGGGCATAGATACCCACTATCAAAATGTTTGTACCCTGTAGAGTAATTTCAACCCCCACAAATCTACCACTATCATCCAGTAATACCAATTTAGGAAGCAATTGTGGGTTAATGTAGAGAACAACTCCATTTTTTTTTTTTGGTCCAGCCGAAATAAATTCTTCACCCAAATTTTTACAAATCAAATATTTGGAATCTTTCTTCCTAATATGAGTTTCTTGTAAACAAATTATATCCAATTTTAATTTTTTCAAATAGTGAAACACTTTCTTTCTCTTCTGCGCCGTATTAACTCCATTTATATTCCAAGTTAGATATTTGTAATCCATCTTTAAGCGTGTATTTTAAAATGTGCCTGATGCTCCTTTTAATCCATCATCTTCCTTTCCTTCCTCTGCATATCTTTGTTGACTTTGTTCCCCAGGAATTATATCCATATCTTTGAGTTTATCTTCATCCATATCTTTTGAAGCTTTTCTCAAGAAGTCCCTTGCTTTTTGAACAGTATTCAATCTATATTTCTGTTGTCTGAATGTAAAGATCACTCCTTCTGGAACATCCCATCTAAATTGAATTTTGCGTTGCTTAAGTTTCTCTGTAAGGAAAGCATATTCTTTTCTCTTACGTAAAAGTCTAATAGGAATTTCTTTCATCACCAGTATTTCCTTACCATCAATTTTAAAGGTATTTTTAAAGTGTTGCTGTAATACCATATCTCTGGTCGTCTTCTTTATAAAATGAACAAGCACGTCTCTTGGAATTTTATTCATTGTTGCATATCTGGAATTAATTCTATACACTTTATCTATTTCAAATTCCATCCGATCTTCATTCAAATCCAGAAATTTTACTAGAGCATTAACAATTTTATCTCTGATGTCTTCACCTGTTTCCTCAGGAATTGCACGGAATCTCAAACAATGTTCTTTATTTTTCATTTCAGTCACAGCCATATAGTCCAAGTTTTTTTCTAATTCCAGATTTAATATATCTGTTCTATTCTCCAAGATTTGTACCTTTTCTTTAGTGTTTTTTGCATCCTCCTTTATTTGCCCAATTGTCCCTTTAATCTCATCCACTTGTGTTTTAATATAGTCTTTTATATCTGTCAATTCAGTTTTCATTTCCTGTTTTATATCATTAATCCCTTCCATTATTTTTTGAAACATATCTGGGGGTATAACCCCTTCCTGTGGATCAGTAGAACTTCTTCTTCGCTCCTGGGTCTTAGTTGCTTTTTTAGTTGTCATTTTCAAGAAAAGCCTTTAATTTCTGATATTAATCACTGTTCCAAAACCTAGAGGCAGTCTATTTCTTTTTTTTTCCCTCCACCAACAAAAAAGTTGATATTCCAGGCCTGTTATTGAAGTCCAGCCAGCACAGCACAGTTCTTATCTACATCCAAGAATGCAAAACAATTCTGGTTGCCAACACCAAACAATTAGTAACATATACGAGCAGCAGATTCGTCTAAAAAGAAATAGTCCAAAGAGAAAAATAGTCCAAAATATAATAATTACCTCTCATCCGTTTTTAAACTTTAAAACTCCAAATTCAGGCCAGCTTTTTGTCGTAAAAAAAGTATATAAGTTGTTTACATTTTCTTTCTTCCTTAATTATATTTAAAAGAGAAAAAGTATGACTCACCCAGGTTTCTCAGTTGCTGATTCGTAAACAAATCCCTTTTATTGTAGTAATTTAAGCCAAATGATAAGATTTAGACAGAAGTAGGCTCGCTGGTTAAGAACGTTTTTTTTTAAGAAGGAAAAAAAAAATGCTTCGCTTTTTTCCAGTACAGCTTGCGTGGAAATCCTGACTCCGTCTTCAGCCGATCGGCATGCCTTCTTATCTCAGGGATTTCCTGATCAATTCCAGCCGCCGACAGCTCAACGAAGTTTTGTGGAAAATCTGATCGGTTCTCCTATACCTTGGAGAACATTTAAGCCAGTCCAAGATTCCTCTTGGCTGGCTTTTAACCTGAAAAAAGCTTCCTCTGAGGCAGAGCTCCCTCAGAGACAACCACCAGCCAGCACTCCTTCCGGGAAGTCAGGTTTAAAGATGTTCTCAAAGCTAATCTGAAAAAGCATCAAGAACTGGGAAGCCTTGGCCCATGAGTGTCCCAACTGGAGGTCAGCCATTATCAAAGATGCTATGAACTTTGAAGAAGCACGAATACAGGGCGAAAGGGACAAATGAGCTAAGCAGAAGGCACGTCAAGCAAATCCTCATTGTGACCATCTTCCATCTGGAAACCGATGTTCTCACTGTGGGAGGCTGTGTGGATCCAGAATTGGCCTCCACAGTCACTTATGGACCCGCTGTTAAAGACCTTACCCTGGAAGACAATCTTACTCGGCCACAAGTGATCGCCAATGAATGAATGCTATCTTCCTCCTCCTCCCTTGCTCCCACAGTCCCTGGTTTTGCATGCCTACACCGAACATATGAACATAAGAAGAACCTGCTGGATCAGGCCAGTGACCTACCTAATCCAGCATCCAGCATCTCACAGTGGCCAACTAGATGCCTATGGGAAGCCCACTGCTATTTCATCCGATTAGCTGTGGCACCCCCACAGGAGTTTGCTTATGGTTGTCTGTGACATTATTACACCAGATATACAAAATCACAGATTGTCACAGCTAATAGGATCAAATGGCAGTGAGGGCAAAATTGATTGAGGACAGTAAGGGACAAAGATGAAGAAAAAATGGAACAGAGAATTACATCATCTAAGCAATGTTAAGATACTTGAAAGAATGTTTCACCCTCTATATACCCAGTTGATCACCACAGTCTGCCTTATCAGGAGGTCCACTCTGCACAACACAGGAATCGGGACTTTAGTGTTGTGGCACCTACCCTTTGGAATTCACTCCCCTTAAATATTAGACAGGCACCATCTCTGTTCTTTCTGGTGCCTACTGAAGACCTTCCTCTTCCACCAAGCCTTTTAAGTAGAGACCTTTATCCCAGTCTGCATCTGTATTGGAATTGCTTTTAAAGATATTTTTATTTTATTGCTTTTTGTTTGCCACCTTGGGCTCCTTTTGGGAGAAAGGGTGGGATATACATTTAATAAATAAATAATAATATAAATAAGACATTCGCAGTGTGTACTTCTCATTGGCTCCCTGTTTTTGCAGTGTCATTGGGACAAGTCACATGATGGTGGCCAGTCCACACAGTCAGCCACTGTCTTTGAACAGCTATAATGTAATTTTCAGTGGCTTCTACATGGTGATCACATTTTGCAAAGTGGTGTGCTGAAGGGATCATTTTCTGTAATGTGTGCATTCATATTTGTTCAGAAAGGCCCTGCCTGAATCTCTCTCTCTCGCTCTCTCTCGCTCTCTCTCTCTCTCTCACTCTCTCTCTCTCTCACTCACTCACTCACTCACTCACTCACTCTCTCTCTCTCTCTCTCTCTCTCTCTCTCTCTCTCTCTCTCTCTCTCACACACACACACACACACACACACACACACACACACACACACACACACACACACACACACACACACACACCTCTTTCATAGGTTACCTAGATAGACCTTGGGGGTTAGTTGCACAGCAGCTTTGCATCAAACCAGCAAATAGAACCAAAACATGGTGTGTCAAATGTGTCTCCCTGAGGAAATTCAGTGTGACAACTCCAGTATGTGCCCTGACCTTCATTGCCTGAAGGACATTAGCTTTGTTCCTATTTTCAACCTTGGCATTCTGTTTCTGAGCCATCCAGAAGCTGAGCAATTTGCTTTGTATTTTACTATTCTGAGTATTCTGGAGTCATCTGCAGACGGGACCACTTCACAATTTACCACAGTATCCAGTACAAAGTTAAGGCTTCTATGAGGATCACTGAAGAAAGGCATTGCTCAATGTTGCATTTCCCTTCTCTTTGGTGTTTAAATGGTCCTAACCTTATAACTCTGCTGCTTTAACAAAGGGTTTTGCTGTCTAACTTTTGTTCATATATGTAATTAAAAGCTAAAAAGCTCTGTCCTATGTAAGACTGTGACCTCCTAGTGGAGACGTGCTGCTTTGCCCTAACTTTTCTCTTATGAGATTTCACTTATCACAACTCCCTTTTATGGCAATTTGCCAGTTTTACATTCATACCGGCAAGGTTTCCTTAGTTACACATATGAGAAACAAAACAATGCTCTTGTTTCCAGGGTAAACCCATACTGTTTTACTTTTGTCCAGGCAGAATTAAACCCAACCTCTAGGTTCCATCATCCGTTCTTTTGTGGCTCCAGACAAGTGGAGCAATTCTCTGGCAGCCCTCTGCCTATCCCACACTGTTCAAGAGGGTCCCCCGGCCTTCCAAATAAGCTTTTCAAGGTTTCATGGGCTGGAGGGGGTGGGAAAGTCTCCTTGCGTAAGCTTTCTTCTGCTTACACTACTTAGGATCCAAGACATAATCCTTTGGAATTTTGGTAGACTTTATTCTAAAAATAAATAAATTGTCAGCAACAACTTTCCTGTGTTTAAACATGAAACTCTCCCAGTCATGTGGAAAAAGGAGAGGCAGGCTGGCCTGGCTGAAAATATTTTGCTGCCTGAGGGAAAGGACAAGATGGTACCCTCATTCCATCTACAGAAACCAACTGAACTGACAGTAGATTCTCACTCCTACACTGGCAATGGGCAGCATACATAGTGACTCCTGAGGGGAGTGGACTACCTAGGGGGAGCAGACAGGCCACACTGCATACACAGCTGTTCCACCTGAGGCAGCCATTGCATTCTGCCTAATGGTAGGGCCAGCCCAATTTTGCTGCCTGAGGTGGCCGTCTCACTCTGCCTCATGGGTGAGCAGGGTCTGGAAGCAGGAGATTGGTGTTAAAACCAGAGAAGGGGGCGTATGGATAAGGAGTCCTCCACCCTGGCTTACCTCCCTATATCATCTACTCTCTCAGCTAAACTCTCATGGGTTCCTTATGCTATTAAAATTGGACGCACTTGATGTGATTTTGGTAGTTCCATGTTTCTCCTCAGATGCAAAGCAGTAAAACAGTTCTGCTGAAATCAGTGGCTTCCAATCTGAGCACATTTTTAAATTTCTAAATACTCATCATTTGCGTTCAGTTTCACTTCCTCTGAAGATGCTAACAGTTTTATATACTTAAATTGTCAATTAAAAGGTTCAGAATTATTAACAGTGGGATCTACTTTATATTGGATTCCATACAATAGTCACATACAAACAAATTCAACCCAAACAACTGCATCATCAAGTTGTTAAAAAGGCTGATGAGTATGTAACTGATCCAACTGAAAACCTGATTGAACCTCTTTCCTTAAAAATAAAAAATGCTGGCTATACTAATTTCTTTTCCTTAAATCCTCAAACAGGTTAAGGTTTATGGATTCAACAAAGTATCTTTAAATATATAGCCAGAGTATATTAGAAGAACTACTGAAATCAGTTGGTCTTAAATGCTTAACTCTGTGATTAGGCCCTATTGATTTCAATGGAAATTAAGCATGCTGTTTCACTTTTACTTTATGCATCCGTCAAAATAATAAAGCTAGAGTTTGCATTTTGTAATTTGGGCTCCATGACCAACTTTGAATGCCTATGAAACACTGCAAATGTTTTCCTCCTGGACATCACTGAAGACAAAACACTGTACTGTCTGCAAGGAATAACTCAAGCAGGGAAAACTGACATCTCTAACTTAAAAAGCACTTTTACAGCATGCCTTACAAAGGCCCTTGGGCCCTGTTTAAACAACAGCTGCTTAGACCCTACGTACTCAGCTCAGCACAACCACCATTACGCAACCTTATACCTTTTAAATCATAACATAAAGTTTATTTCCTTTAAACCTGAAATGTTTTGCAGTGCTAGCACCAGGTGTGTGCGCATGTGTGTATGTAAGGTGGGCAAGATACTTTCAGTTTAAAATGTGAAGGTTTTAGAGAGAAATGAGGTACTACCTTCACACACACACACATGTTCACAACATGGCAACCCCTCTCATGGCACCATCCAATGGTATACATCATTATCTGGAACATCAGCTGCTGTTGTTCCTCCTCCTTGCTCTTGCCACAGTCCTACCGAGAAGATTGATCCCAAAAGGAGAGCAAAAGGAATGGCAGCACCTGCCACTTCCAGCCCTCTCCAGTTGGGTCCAACTCCTACTACGAAATGAAGTTGGGCAGGCAGCAGTGAAGAGGAGGAACAGCAGGAAGCCCCATCACCCACTGCCAGGTCCAGGGGAAGATGGAAGATAGGCTGCTCATTCTCCTCACCAGCATCACCCACTCCCAGTCCAACAGTTACAGGCCTAATATTAGTGGTAAGTTTGGAGACTCCAATGATGTCCCAACCCTGGTGTCTGGACTACATTGCTTTTTAGTATGTTTTTAAAGCTTTTAAAAAAAATGAAAATATGTCTTTAAAGCATTTTTTAAAAGTATGTTTTTAAAGATGTTTTGTTTTAATATGTTTTTAAGGATGTTTTGTTGTAATATATTTTAAATTCTGTTTTTATGATGTTTTAGAGCGTTTTTAGTGATTTTGTTTACCACCCTGGGCTCCTAGTGGGAGGAAGGGCGGGATAGAAAGAAAGAAAGAAAGAAAGAAAGAAAGAAAGAAAGAAAGAAAGAAAGAAAGAAAGAAAGAAAGAAAGAAAGAGGTGCCCAATGATGCCATCCGCAGGTTTCGGGCCTGATGCTATGTTGCTTTGGTTAGCCCAGCAAGCTCATTGCCAGCTTCCTGCTATCTCTCTTTGACCAGACAATGCCTAGTTCTGGGAAGCAGCAGCAGTAGTCTATACTGTACAGCTCCCTTGTTCCACACACTGAAATAGCTGTATGTTAGAGAACCTCGCTGGATCGTCACCTTGTAGGGGTGAGTGGGCTTGCATGTTCCAATGAACCCTGTGAGTGATGCCATTGGGAGTCATGTACTCCCAGCAGGGTCACCCATGGTGGTAAGGTCAAGGGAGAGGAACCAGACAAAGAACGATCCAAGAAAGTCCTCAACAGCAGAACAGGCGGAGGATAACAATGTGTATGTTACAACGGCTGTGAAGGCGGATGAAGGCTGCAGCAGATAAAGGACTTCCAATCGTCATGGTACCCATGCCATTGGATCAAAGCCTTTTTCTGTCAAGATTGTGTGTTGATTGTGGTGCACCGATCTCCCCACATAAAACAAATTCACGCACAGGCATCTTCCATAACAAAAGTCCCATGGCGATTGGCAAATGGCGATGGGGGCAGGACTGTGAAATCCAGAAGCCCCTAGTCATGGTCTGGTACATTGGCAGTGGATACAGATTCAGATGGATCCATTGTTAAAGACTATATTTTGGAAGACAATCTTACTCGGTCACAAGTGATCGCTGAGAAGAGAAGATGTTAGAGAAGAAATAGCAAAAATCCCTTTTCTTCAAGCCAAAGTTCCTGTCTGTTCAGTGATGATGACACTAGTATAAAGTATTATGAGGCACACAAAACAAAATAATCAGAAAAAATGCTCTTAAACTATTTTTTATTTTTAAAATTTTAATCTTGAATATACTTCAGAGTCTTTCTTGCTGGATCTACTGAAATTGCAGCAACGTAAGGAAAACCTCAAGATTGGTATAACTCTTAAAGGTCTGTCTTCGCTGACTGAGTAGACGAAATGTCATAACATTCTCCAGTTCTCATGCTCTAGTTTGCAACCTAGACTACCCAGTTAAATAAATTTCTTTATTTCTCATTGGCAAACCACTCATATTTTGAATTTGCCTCTTCGCCTTTGTGGTATTAAATCTCCTGCTCCGCCTCGGTTTAACCAGATCTCTGCCATTCCACGTCTATCTAACTTTTCCTTCAGCACATGTGTTTCTAATTCAACGCTCTTGTTATATATTGTCATGAAACAGCCCAGTCTCCCCCTCCTGGGTGCTTTCTGGGAATCCTAAGTAGCAGCCGTAGACAGGAACTCTCTTTTCTTCGGGGGTTTTGTTTTAAAGAACAGTCAAGGCAAACAGATTTAAATAAACAAATAATCCTACAGAGCCCACAAGAGGTCCCAAGGCCGAGGCTACTGTTTTATGTCTCTCAAGAGAGTTGGGCCTGTTGCCAGCATAAATCTATTCCACATTAAGAAACTTAAAACCTCTCAAATGTATTGGGTATAATACCAATATTGAGCCACTTGGTTAGCTTAATTCTGTTATAGCCATCCTTATACACTTTTCCAATGGGCAATCAAAATTAAAACCAGGGACTTTGGCTTGACAGACAATAATGGTTGACTATTGTTTGCCTGACTACAATATGGTAGGGCTGACAGAATGGCAGCCCAGAGAATCATCTGGGGTGTTCACTTATTGCAATCAATACATGTATAATCTTTGTACTTGTGTACACAAACAGTTGAGGTGTGTACTTGTACAGTTCACATGAAACTTTCAATTAGTGTACAGACTGTTTACACAATAGTTGAAGCTGCACAAATCAACAATCTGTTGTGCTTGTTTTTGCACAATCTTTCACACAACCACTTATAGAGCCAGCTTGTACCTGTGTGTAAAGTGTGAACAAACCTATGTTGACTTTAATTCAGACACAGCCAATGTAGTGGAGTGGGAGGTACTGGTAGTTACTTTTCTGCTATCTCTGATAGTGACAAAGTGGAAGATAGAGGCAAGAGTGAAAGAGTGGTTTCCTTGCTGGCAAATGTGGCACCACAGGCAGGAAAAGAGTAGGTCAGCATCATGCAAAGCATTGAGACTTGCTGACAACTACTTATTAGTAATTCTGTCTATGATGGAAGCCATTACTGAAGCCTGACTTCTACCATATAACCCATAGGAGTCATTCCTAGCAGCTTAAGGCAGGGATGGACAGAACCTGTGATCATACCGACATTATGAGTCCAACAACATCCATCAGTCTCAACCACTGTGGCCAATGGTTAGGAATTATGGGAGTTGTAGTCCAACAATATCTTTGGCCAAAGGCCTATATTTGCATCACTTGGCTACTCATAGTTCCATTTCATTAAATGGAGGCTTGGAATCAAGAACAAGCCAATGGATAAAGCTACAGAATCTACAGAATATCTCCAATATGGGATGCTTTTGAGCCTTTTTCAGACATGATATACACATAGAATTTAATACATAGGAGATGGCAGGCTCCCCCTCCCCAGCTTTATCAACAGTTATTAAAACTCCTGAACAAAGTGCCATTAGAATACCTGTAAAATATGCATTGGGGCTCTGTTCAAGCATTTAAATGAACATGAATAGGGATGGTGCCTCCTGCCCCTATACATACATATTTGTTTTATTGTCCATTTTATTATTAATTTAATCAGTCCATTTATAGACCACTTTCTATCCACAGATCCCAAAGCAGTTTACAGTAAGGAAAATCAAAAGACACAATCAAAAGACACAAATATACAACAAGCACAATTTCAGATGATTTTAATTAAGAAAAATCAAAATGCATCAATGCACAATATCCATAATAAAAATATCTATATAACTAAGATTGGGGAAAAAAATCCAATAATAGAGTGGTAATAACTCCTAACCAACATAAAGTGCACTATTCACACAACCACTCATACAATGTCACTCTCACTACACATTCACACAACCATTACAATTGGTGGGAAACTTCAGGGCTAGGGGCAAATGTGGCCCTCCAAGTCTCTCTGACTGGCCCTCATTACTCTCCCAAGGCCACACTCCCTACTGGCTCTGCTTCATACTCTCCTTGAGTGATTTTACCTACCTGGAATGTATTCTCGAATTCTAATGATGTATTTTGTTTGCTTCAATGGAGAATAGAGATGGCTGTGTAAGTGTGTGTGGAAACTACCCTACTGTATAAAGGTAAGCTTTGCATTCATTGGTCTGCCTACTTTTACCTCTGGCCCCACCCATCGCTGGCACATGGCCCCCAGAAGGCTGTCCAGTAGGAAACGTGGCTCTTGGACTGAAAAATATTCCCCACCTCTGCACTACAGCCATTCACTACCCCATACAATATATCTACCAACCAACCACTCATATCCAGATTAGTCACAGTCAACAGTATTACAACTCATATCCTTCTTACAAAGGATTGCAACCAAGCATACAAAAATAACATACTCTTCATATCTCTGCAGCACTAATGGTCTCATGTCCCACACTCACTGAACTATCAAAGGCTATCAAATAAAATATTCATTATAAGCTCAAATGACATCTGAAATAATAATAATAAAATAATAATAAAAAGAGTGAGAAGGGTTTAAAAATAAATAGAAATCTAGGTTTTCACATTCATATTTTTCTGGTCAGTAACTAGTTTGACCAGTAATGTGGGGTCCATTCCTGTGACCCATTCCTCCATATGGCCTGTTTTCAAGTCTCATTGCTATAAATCTTCTCATCCACATAGACCTATAATTGGTAACAGGATGCTCAGATGGTTCCGCCCAACAGGCTGATTTGGCCCAGGAGCTTCCAGTTGCTAACCTCTATCATATTCTTTCTGATTGTCTATCCATGTAGGAAATGGAATAGGTCTAATTTACATAAACTTTTTCTGGATTTATTTCAAAATTGTTTATAGCTGGGGGCAGAGATGTGAGGGCTGGTTTTATTATGAACAGGTTGAACACCCATCCAATTTACCAGAATGTTAAGTAATTAATTTTATCAATGAATAAACTTCTGAAAGACGTCCTGGAGGTATTGAATGCCATACATCAAGCAGAGATTAAACCAAGTTGATAAAAATCTACATTTTCCTCTCCACTGCCCTCCCTCCAAGAAATCTGGTTTCAAATAAGCTAAATCTGTTTTGATTTCCTAAGAGGTCAAGTAAATGCAAAGCTTTCAAACAGGAAAGACAGTTGAGAAAGCAAACAAGATAGAAGAAAAAGAGACAAGGTTTATTCTAAAGGATGACTTTACCAAGACCTGTGTTCTGTGGGACAATGTATACCTCTAAGAATTCCTGGGCAATGCTTTTGGAGAAGGAATAGTGAGGGCTCAGTTCTGAAAACACTGCAGAAAACAATAGCCTGTCATGTTAATACATTACCACATCTGAATCCTTTTCTAGAAGTGATTTCAAGTATTTCTGACTATAATTGCTAAGAAATTGACGGGATAACTTCTCAATACCTATTACATGACTGGAAGTACTGTTAATTTCACCAAATCAATCTTCAAAGTCATACACATTTTTGGTTTTTAGTACACTATGTAGGGTCTAGTGGATATAAGATTTGCTTACAGCATATAAGCAAAAACCTAAAATATATTCATCCAAGGAACCTCATACTGTATTTACTTCCACAGTGCTGGGAATAAAGAGTTATCAGTAATAAAAAGCCAGGAGGAAATGTGTATACCTTGTCAAATTATTTGCTTTACCTACTCAAATATGTTTTAAATGTTTTTAGATGGTCTTGATATTTTTAAATGTTTTACTTATTTTATTTGTCATTGTTTTACTGCTTTGTGTGTTGCCCTGGACTCATTTGGGAGGAAGGGTGGGATAGAAATCAAATGTAATTTGTCAATCAATTATGCTGTCTAGATAGTGGTGCTAGATACCATGGCCTAATCTTTTTGAGATTCCTCAGGAAGAAGCTATTTATTTTATAGTTGTCACATGGCATTCATTGATGGGTATATTGCAAAATGAGGCCCTGGGTTTCTGTGAACTTTTTGTACCAGGTAAGACCTCTTTATTGCCCAGATTCTGGCTTCTGGCTTCACATTGCAGACACTTCACAAAATATTTTACTACTTTTTTTTTTTAAAACCCTCTAGAAATTAGGACCCTATTTAAAAAGAAGTCCAAAGCGAGATTCAAGGCAGAAGGTCAAATATCTCCCAAAATATATGGAGGTCATTTACAATCATAATGGTAGTTCAGATAAATGTATGCAATAGATTAGGAAAAGTACCAGTGTCCAAGTTGATGATAGTGTGGTTAACAAGCAGAATCAAGGTAGCTATCAGAGCAGAAGCCAACCTTCAGAAAATGGAAGTTTTGCACAAAAGGAGAACAAAAAGGAGAACAAACTCCAGCAACACAAACATAAGTTGACAAGCAAAAGCATAATTTTAGGAAGATATTGCTAAAACATTTAAGAGTAATGATATTTATGTAAATACATGAGAACCAGAAAACTACAAGGGAGTAAAAGTAAAAATTGCAGAGATGCTCAGTGATAGAACATGAGCTTTGCATGCAGAAGGTCCCAGGTTCAATCTCTGGCATCTCCAGGGAGGGTTGGTAATGTCCCCTGTCTGAAATTCTGGAGAGCCACTGGCAGTCAGTATTGACCAGAGCTCTCCAAATGTTGTTGGACACCCAACTCCCATCCGCCCCAGCCAGAACGACCAAAGTTCAGGAATGATGGGGTTTGTAGTGCAGCAACATCTGGAGGGCCAAAGGTTCCTCATCACTGGTGTAGACAATGCCCAATGATCTGACTTGGTATAAGGATGCTTTCTATGTTCCTAGAAGCTAAATTAGTTCTTTCCAGCCTCCCCTCTCTTCACTGCTTAAGATGACAGATACTCATGCTTGAACCAACTATTTCAGAGAGAGAGTTTGAAGAACGGAGACAAACAGAGGTAGCAAGAAAATTTATTTTGTTTTTATTATTAAATTTATATCCTGCCTTTCCTCCCGGAAGAAGCCCAAGGTGGCAAATTTGTTGTTGTTATATGCCTTCAGGTTGATTATGACTTATGATGACCCTATGGATCAGCGACCTCCAACAGCATCTGTTATAAACCACCCTGTTCAGATCTTGTAAGTTCAGGTCTGTTGCTTCCTTTATGGAATCAATCCATCTCTTGTTTGGTCTTCCTCTTTTTCTACTCCCTTCTGTTTTTCCCAGCATTATTCTCTTTTCTAGTGAATCATGTCAGTCAGTCAGATCTTTATTACAGTCAACGACCCGTCAAAAAGGAGTAAAATAAAACAAATACAGACAAATCTAGTCACATGTATCAATTATGCACTATAACTACTAAATTGATAATCGGAACAATTAAGAAAAATGATGATGACCAATTAATAAGCATTTACACTGACTTATATACAAGAACTTAGCAACTGGTATCAAATGTGAGCTGTTATTACCAGACAAAAGCCTAGACATCCAGTGCTCAAAGGAACTGTTAGAATATCCTTGCATAAAAGGTAAAATAAGTTGGTTCCTTTCCACCGAGTATATTGGACAAACGAAGAGAACATGAGCAAGCGATTCTATGTCACCTTCATTGCATGGACAGAGACGTTGATCTAGGGGAATACCCTGAAATCTACCCTCCAAAAGAGCAGACTCTAAACAGTTAAAACGACCCTTAGAGAAGGCTAGTCGGTATTTGGGATTCGTGAGAACCTCCAAGTAAGGAGCGTACTTTAGGGGATGGAGGCTCAGGTTATGATGAAGGGGGGAGCAGACTTTAGCTGCTGCTTGTATAGTAGATTGTGTGTCAATGTCCCTGAGCCGGGTGTTAATAATCTGTCTAACCTTATTAAAAGCTTGGGAAGAAAGGAATTCGATTGAAAAGCCTAAATGAGGAAGCTTAGCTGTGATTGATTTCTGCCAAGTGGAAAGAAACTCATCCTCCTCAATGAGTGACAGATAACCTGTCGGACAAACATAAGCAATTTTAGCCCACAGGTTGAAAGCCATAGACCACGCTAAACATTCAACCGAACTTAGGCCAGCTTCTAATCTTAAGGCCACATTCGGGACACAATTGGAGATTCCAAAGATTTGGCGCAGGAAGATAGATAGAACTGCTTCGACTGTGGAGTTAAACGAGTATATCCATAACTGGACCCCATATAGTAATTGGGGTAGAACTTTGGCTCTAAAAACCTTAATGGCTGCTGGTATAAATTATCCTCCTTTGTTATAGTAATAGCATAAAATGGCCTTCATCGTTGTCCGCGCCGTGGCAACTGCCGCATGAATGTGAGGCACCCAGGAAAGAGAAGCGTGGAATGTAATTCCTAGGTATTTATAGGATCTGACTTGCTCAATGATGTGGCCATTAATTTTCCATCTAGAGATCGAAAGAGATTTTGTGAACACTAATATTTTAGTTTTAGTGAAATTAATTGTTAATGAGTTCACTGAGCAGTAATTCATAAAAACTCTAATCAGGCGTATGAGGCCTACTTTTGAAAAGGAAAGCAGGGCCGCATCGTCAGCGTAGAGCAAGAGGGGACATCTGCTATCTTTGATTTTAGGAGAGTGAAGATCAGTCGTAAGACAGTTGGAAGCCAGGTTTTCAGAAAGAAATTAAAAAGGCGAGGAGCCAATACGCATCCCTGTCTGACACCTTTTGACGTGGGGATCGAGTTGGAGAGATCGCCATTCCGTCCGCAACGGATACGAAGCGAAGTGTTCAGATGAAGATTGTATATCAGAAACAACAACCTTTTGTCAATAGAGGATTTATCCAGTTTGGCCCAAAGTAAGTCCCTCGGGATGGAATCAAAGGCTGACTTCAGGTCGATAAAAGCGACATAAAGACCACACCCGACATGATTCCTATATTTTTCAGCCAAGTGGTGGAGGAGGAGACAGTGGTCCATGACGGATCTGCCACTTCTAAAGCCTGCCTGTTCCCATCCTAATACATTTTCCCCCTCCATCCAATTTAGCAATTTACTCTTTAGGTAGTTGGCATAAAGCTTTCCAATGACCAAAAGCAAGCTAATTGGCCTATAGCTGGAAGGCTCATCCCTAGGACCTTTTTTAAAAATGGGTACAACAATGGATTCCTTCCAAGCCTGGGGGAAGTGTCCAGATTTATTAAACAATGTAAATAAGTTGGCCAGAATAGGCGCCCACCAGACTGAGTACTTTTTCAGAAGCTCTGGGGGAAGATTATCTATACCCGGGGCTTTAGCCGGCCTTAGATTATTAATCAGCTCAAATATTTCTGACTGCATGACTGGGGGCCAAATAGGAAGATTTTCATTCTCATCAGTGAACAGGGACTTTAAGGAAGTATGACAAGAGTCCTTTTGGAGGTCTGCAAAGTAATGTTCCCAGACACTCGGGAGAATATTACAAGGGGCATGATTGTACGGACTGATAGAGCCATTAACTAATGACCAGAAGCTCTTGGAGTTTTTGTTTATGGCTGCTTGTCTCAGGGTTTCCCATCCCTTTTGTAAAGCTTGCCATTTTTTAGAGGCTATAAGAGCCTTATAATTCCTTTTAATGCTGTAGTAGGCATCCGGCAAGCAGTTAGCATTTTGCCGTCGGTAGCTTAAATATATATATTTTTACGTGTCTTTTCATAGTTAGACATTCTGAATCATACCAATTGTGTGAACCAGAGCTTAAGTTTGTTTGAGTGGACATGCCTTTAGGTACTATCAATGACTGAAGAGACTCAATCAGAGATTCATAGACACTTAAAGACTCAGGAAGATTTGAGGAGTTTCCAAGAAACTCTTGTGTGATCTTGGCCGATGGAGATGAAATAAATTCCACTATTTTAGAATTGACTGTCGCAGACCACATAGGGTGTTTATGTCTAAAGTACAAGTGATTAGCGACAGGATTATATGTTGCCTGAAGCCGGCAGGTTGTCTTTAAACGAATTGAGAAGGATAGGGGTAAGTAATCACTATCAAGTCTCTTCCCTTCCGAAAAATTAGTTATTAAGTTCAGGAGAGGAAGAGCTATGATCACATAGTCGATTATGCTGCTTCCCCTATTTGATATGTACGTAAATTCCGCTCAGGCATCAAAGGGCTTTAGACCATTAAGAATGATGAGGTTATGGCTTCCAGTAATGCGGATTAGACATATTCCCGAATAGTTGACTTTTAGGTCCTTAGAGGACTGTGATGTTCATGTATTAGTGTATATATGGTAAGTGCTGTTTTTATAGGAGATACATGGTAAGTGGAATGAAAGAGGAGGGGGGAGTGAATGGGCAGTAGAATGCTGGATGATTGGCTGAGTGTTTAGAATGGCTGAGGGTATAAATGGAAGGATGACAGTTAAATCTGGGTGGACGGTGAACGTGAGTGGGTTGTTTTGGTGGGTTTTTGAGAGGAGATTGGGTGGAGAGTTGGTGGATGTGAGGAGAGTGTGGAGTTCGGATTAATACTAAGACCAGTACCTCAGGAATAGATGAAACCATATGCTTAAGTGCCTTTATAAAGTAATCTTGTTATCTCTGTTATTTAATAAATATATTTGGTTTACCAAAGGCCTGATCCTTGGCTGGGGTTCCACAGACCAGAAGGGAGGGTAAGGTAAATACCAAGGCTGAAGGGTAACAAATGGTGGCAGCGGTGAAGAGAATAACACCACAAGTATTCAGAGCAAACCAGGATTATCTGCATTGATACAAAGGGATTGGGACAGCTTAAGCACGCAGTCACAGAGGTAACCTGATAGAGAGACTCAGGCAGAGTCTCTGGGAATACGGGTTATAGGACGTGACTGGTGGTGCTGCCTAGCAGGGGGATCTGGTGAGGTCTATGCTAGAGCGGGGAGAGAAACCATAAAAAAGGACAGTCCGGACTGGTGGAGTCCCTGGTGGTGCCTAGTGACAGGCAGTAACCACGAGCAGGTAGGAACCTGACAGGGAGAGCCAGGGAAGGGTGTCACAAGGACCTCTCTAGATCAGGGACTAGATGTGAGTTAGTTTCACCTCTCCATAACTTAGAGTCAAGGAGCCTCTCATTATTCTGTCCAATTCTGGCATTAAAGTCTCCCAAAATGACTATGGAAGCCTTGGGGAATTGGGCCTCCAATTCCGTGATATATTGATCTAAATCCTCCCATATTTGGTCCGTGAGTATCCTAGAGATGGCCGGCGGAATATAAACATTAATTAGTAGGATTGACAAGGAATCAAAGGTCAAGGTAACAGCCATAGCATATTTGTGACAAGACGGCAATTTGCGAATGAGGGCCTTTAGTGTTGTTGAAATAAGGATCGCCAAGCCTCCTTTAGGACGTCCTTTACATTTAAACAGAGGAGAGTCAGCGGGTAAAGTTATGGAAGTAAAACCGTCTATATTTAGGTCACAGGTATTCCACGTCTCCTGCAAGCAAATTATGTCTTTTTTGTTTAGGTAGTTAATAAGATCTGGGCTATTTTGTTTAGCAGGCCATCCTGCTATATTCCAGAACAGTAGTTGTACTGTAGAAGGGGGAGGCTTAGGACAGAAAGGTCAATGCAGCTCTTCAATCTGATCTAGAAGACCCAGTTCATCAATGAAGACTGCCCCAGTAGATGGATGCAATTTCGGTGGCTTATCTTGTATCAGAGAGGGAGGCCTATCCGATGCAGAAGCGATATCCGCTGCCCCAGTATGATCTCTACGCTGGTTCGTATCAGTTAGGCGATGAATTAGAGAGTAGAGTTTGTTAATGACCAAGTCTCTCTCCAAAGCTGGTAAATGGGAATAAAGCTCCGCAAGTTGGTTCTCTTCCGGATCCAACTCACCAAGCGAAACAGAAAGCGTTGAGGATGGACTAGAGGGTGACCCGGGAGAAAGTCGTACTTTGTCCTGCGAATAGTGAATCATGTCTACTCATTATGTGTCCAAACTATGATAAGCTTAGTTTCATCATTTTAGCTTCTAGTGATAGTTCTGGTTTAATTTGTTCTAACACCCAATTCTTTGTCTTTTTTGCAGTACATGGTACCCGCAAAGCTCTCCTCAACAGCACATTTCAAATTGTTCTCTTATCTGCTTTTTTCACTGTCCAACTTTCACATCATACGTAGAGATTGGGAATACCATGGTCTAAATGATCCTGACTTTAATGTTCAGTGTGGTGTAGTGGTTAAGGTGTTGGACTACGATCTAGGAGACCAGGGTTTGAATCCCCACACAGCCATGAAGCTCACTTTGGGCCAGTCACTGCCTCTCAGCCTCAGAGGGAGGCAATGGTAAACCCTCTCTGAATACTGCTTACCATGAAAACCCTATTCATAGGGTTGCTATAAGTCAGAATCGACTTGAAGGCAGTCCAGTTCCAGTTCCAGTGAATCATGTCTTCTTCTTATGTGTCCAAAGTATGATAACCTCAGTTTCACCATTTTAGCTTCTAGTGATAGTTCTGGTTTAATTTGTTCTAACACACAATTATTTGTCTTTTTCTTGATTGAATAACTGGGCAAATTAACAAATAACTGGGCCTGGACAATGTTTACCTAAAAGTCCTTAAAGAGCTTCCATGTGATGTGAACTTGTGTAACTTGTCCTTAAAATAGGCCTCTCAACCAGAGCTTTAAAAAGTAGTAATGCTAGTTTTTACAAAGAGATCCCAAAGTGGAAGGTGGGGAGGTCTTTTCTAGAAAATGGATGGAATGTGTTTTATTAAAGATAAAATGAGAGTTGTTAGGAGACCCCTATTCCTGTCACAGAGCTACAATTCCCAGTGTTCCCTTGGGAATAGGGTTGCCAGGTGTCTGGTTTTCACCCGGAGACTCCAGATTTTTGAGGTGCTCTCTGGGTCTCCAGGTGAGTCACCTTAATCTCCGGACTCTCAGCTTTCTTTCTTTTTTTAAAGTTTCTAGGAGGCCTGGTTCCTGAAATATACACCAAAACGTCAGCAGCCCTCCCTGCAACTTCAGTTAAGTTAGCTTGTAGCTGGCTGTTCTAATCCTGCCCTTTCAGGTTTGTAGTGAAGTCAGGGTTGTGATTGACAAGGTGGTAACTACAGCCATTTGCAAGTCAGGAAACTTGCTTTTTCCTGCTTTTCTGAAAATCTCAACAATTGAGTAAGTATATAGCTTTCAGTCTTTTTCTCTTTTGTGTGCAGGAGTCAAACAAGTTTAAATTTTCCTGGGCTGTTGAAGAGGGCACTGTTCTGAAAACCTTCCCAACATGAAGCTTTAATCCAGTACTTGCTTTTTTGGGAGTAAAGCTGAAATGCTAATCCCACATACCCAGAGTATTGAATTCAATAGGACTTACTTTTGAGTAGACATGGTTAGGATTGTGCTGTAAATTGATGGGACTTTTGAGTGAACATAGCAAAGAATAGTGTTTGTGTTGTAAATCTTCCTCTCCCTCTCCAATCCTATTTTTAAAGCAATTCAGGGCTTACATACGTATCACTGCGTTTATTATGTAGGAAACTAATACTGATTTTATTTTTTTAAAATGTTCTGCGATGACCAACTGGTTTGGACAATAAACTATTATATGGGGAGTATGTATTTTTACATCTTCTGTGTGTATATATATATGGAGTCTTTCCTGTGAGGTAGGGTTGTAGACTGGAAACCAAGTCAGCTTGCAATAAGAAATAAATCCCTTTAAAATCCAATAATCACAAAAACAAGTATAAACAGTTGCAAAACAGTTTAAAGTGGCCTGATTCTGAATTTTGGGTTGGGTGAATGAAGTTGCTTATCACTTGAGGTTGCAGTTCTCTCCACACCTCCCTGTTTGAGTAAGCCCCACTGAATACATTGGGATTTGCTTCTGAGTAAATAAACGTCATTGTTATGTGCCTTCAAGTCGACTACGACTTATGGCAACCCTATGAATCAGCGATCTCCAACAGCATCTGTCGTGAACCACCCTGTTCAGATCTTGTAAGTTCAGGCTTCCTTTATGGAATCAATCCATCTCTTGTTTGGCCTTCCTCTTTTTGTACTCCCTTCTGTTTTTCCCAGCATTAGGATTGCACTATAAATATCTTTACAGATAAAGTAATAAACATATTTGATAGTCATGCTTATATAAATATTTCTTCATACCATGCCCCTGGTAAGTGTCTGATTTCACGCTATGGTTGTACAGCATTACTTCCTCTACATTTTAAGTGTGCCCTTCTTCCTTGGGGTGTTCATTGTTTCCTTCTGTTGTTTTCATTCTGAGGGTCAGATTATTTATTTATTTATTATTTAATTTATATCCCACCCTTCCTCCCAGCAGTAGCCCAGGGCGGCTGAGAGATTGTGAGTAGCCCATGGTCACCCAGTAAACTTTATAGCTCATTTCCATTTTAAAAGATTAATTAAAACAATTTACATGCAGGCAATGTTTATTTAGTAGATCCACACATTTCATTTAAAGCACATCCAACTTACATTTAAAGCACATGACTTCCCCTAAAGAATCCTGGGAAGTGTAGTTTCCCCCTCACAATTATAGTTCCCACCACCCTTAACAAACTATAGTTCCAATGATTCTGTGGTGTGATTCATACACTTCAAATATGTGCTGAATGTGCTTTAAATGAATGGTGTGGATCTGCACTAGGTATGATGTGCATTCATAGTGAATTGAAAAGAACAATTTTAAAAGATTTTTTTTAAACAGGGGAAGGGTTGTAGCTCAGTGGTAGGGCATATGCTTTGCATGCAAAGGTCCAGAATTCAATTTCTGGAAAAGACTATTGCCTGGAATCCTGGAGAGCCAATGCTAGTCCATGTCATCAGTACTGAGCTAGATGGTACCAAATGACCTGACTCAGTGTAAGGGAGATTCCTTTGTTCCTAAAAATGGAGAGACCCAAGGGCCACAGTGACTGCAAAATTTATTTATGTATTTTAATTGCAACATTTATATACCACTTTATTGTAAAAAATCTCAAAGCAGTTTACAGAAAGAATTAAAACAATAAAATTATTGTCAAAAACAGTTAAAGACAGGTATTTAAAATATTCAAAATAATAAAACCAATAATAAGTTAAAAATAGATAAAAACAATAGCTTCTACATGCCTGGGCAGGCTTGCCTAGACAAAAATGTTTTTGCAGGTGCGAAAAAGAGTACAATGAAGGCACCTGCTAATGTCAATAGGCAGGGAGTTCCAAAGTGTAGGTGCTGCCACTCTAAAGGAGTTCTCATAAGAGCAGAACAAGTAATATGTGGCACCCATAACATGGAAAGCACACCTTGAACTTGGCCTGGTAGCAAATCAGAAACCAGGACAGATTTCAGAGCAGAGGTATTGTGTGCTGATGGGGTCTCACTCATGTCAGCAATTGTGCCACAGCATTCTGCACTAACTGCAGCCCCCGGGTCAGGTTGTGCTGCATGGGGATTTCTGTGACCTTGGCTAACTGGCTGTCAGGATTTTTTTAGTTTTGGGTTTTGGTTAGGAATCCTGACTGGTTGTGGGATGCTGAGTTTTCTGCCTTACTCATAGGAATCTTGTTGTGGTTGGTAAGCTATTGCATTTAAGAAATCATCACTGTCTTTTGTTTTTCTTTTTCTATTTGCATTTCATTTACCTTTATCCTCACTCCCTTTCATCCATAGAAGTAACAACAGTGGTACCACGCACTCCGCTCAATCCCCTTAAACCCACTTATGATGCAGTTTGTTGTTTGCATGACGGTTTGCTTCTTGCCCAACAGTGGCAAAAGAGAATTCACATACTGGGCAGCGTGGCTGCAATTGTTGTTTTCCAAACTGCTGCCTATGAAGGTAGACTAAATCATGTGTGTTTTCTCTCTGTCAATTATTACCCGCTGGAATTGGGCTGGCTGTCAAAGTGAGTTTATAGCAGCCCACAGGGTAGACAGAAAAGGGTAGAGAATCTTCTTAACTGTTAACTCATTTCTCAAACCTCTCTCTGGAATGAAGAGTCAAATCTGTAAAGACGCTTGGAGCAGCCATGTTAAAAGTTAAGGGTGGGGTCTTCCAGGCAGGTGGTTGCCAAACCTACTTGGATATGGATATCTGCAGAAGATCCCTCGTCAAGCTTTAACAACAATCCAATCCAAACCATATCTACTGAGAAGTAAGTCCTATTGAGTTCTATGGGGCTTAGTCCCTTAGTAAGTGTGTTTAGAATTGCAGCCTTTGGGGGCATCCACCTTTACTCCTGAGTGGTCCCCATCTAACAACTCCACAACACTAGGCTCCTTTCTTCCTACAATGGCCTTCTGATGACTGGCCTGGCCTGAAGGCACTTAAACCCTTTTTGCCAGAAACAAGTTGGCTGGATTAAATGTTCCCTACCCAGGCTGCATGTTTTAGCTAAGATTTCTATCTTAATTTCCAATCAGATAAATGTTTTTGTTTGAATTGTATGCGCCAAGTAACTGTGGTTGATGCTTAATGTATCATGCTTAATGAAATCACTCGGGCCTACCCCTGTGACATCACTTGGGCCTGCCCCATGACATCACTCAGGCATGCCCCATGACATCACTAGGGCCCACCCCAAAATCTCAGGGTTTGGGATGCTTCTGACCTTATGAACTTCCTGGATTTATGAAGAACAAATCCTACCATACTAATCTTATCTCATTGTTTGATCGGGTAACCTCCCTTATAGACTGTGGGAATGCTGTGGACATAATATATCTCGACTTCAGCAAAGCGTTTGGCATTGTGCCCCATGTGGGATGGATGGAACAACTATCAGGTGGATCCACAGCTGGCTCCAGAATCGTACTCAAAGACTGCTTATCAATGGTTCCTTCTCAAACTGGGTGGAAGTAACGAGTGGGGTACCACAGGGCTCAGTCCTGGGCCCAGTGCTCTTCAACATTTTTATTAACGACTTGGATGAGGAGGTACAGAGCATGCTCATCAAATTTGCAGATGATACAAAATTGGGGGGTACAGCTAATACTGTGGAAGACAGAAACAAAATTCAAAGGGACCTTGATAGGCTGGAGCATTGGACTGAAAACAACAGAATGAAATTCAACAGGGATAAATGCAAAGTTCTACATCTAGGAAAAAGAAACCAAAAGCACAGTTATAAGATGGGGGATACTTGGCTCAGCAATACGACATGCAAGAAGGATCTTTGGATTGTTGTTGATCACAAGGTGAATATGAGCCAACAGTGGCTGCAAAAAAGGCAAATGCTATTTTAGGCTGCATTAACAAAAGTATAGTTTCCAAATTGCATGAAGTATTAGTTCCCCTCTATTCAGCATTGGTTAGGCCTCATCTTGAGTACTGCATCCAGTTCTGGACACCACACTTCAAGAAGGATGCAGACAGGTTCAGAGGAGGGCAACAAGGATGATCAGTGGACTGGAAACAAAGCCCAGTGAGGAGAGACTAAAAGAATTGGGCATGTTTAGCCTGGAGAAGAGAAGACTGAGGGGAGATATGATAGCATTCTTCATGTGCATGAAAGGTTGCCACACAGAGGAGGGTCGGGATCTGTTCTCCATCGTCCCAGAGTGCAGGACATGGATTAATGGGCTCAAGTTGCAGGAAGCCAGATTTCCAATGGACATCAGAAAAAACTTCCCAACTGTTAGAGCCATACGACAATGGAACCAATTACCTAGAAAGGTAGTGGGCTCTCTGACACTGGAGGTATTCAAGAGGCAGCTGGACACCTATCTATTGGGAATGCTTTGATTTGGATTCCTGCCTTGAGCAAGGGGTTGGATGTGATGGCCTTATAGGACCCTTTCAACTCTACTATTCTATGATTCTATGGCCTGGCAAGAGGGAAGAGGGATTGATCGTTACACCACTGTAGAAATTGTAGCTCTGTGAGTCAGATAGGGCTTTCCTAATGACTCTGAGCACCCTTAACAAACTACTGTTCCCAGAATTCTTTGGGGAAAGCCATGACTAGTATAATAGTGATTTATATGTAAGGTGCAGATGCGCTCTAAGTATAACATTAAAACTTTGTTTAATTTAATTTAATTTAACTTTTTTTCCCTGTGTTTGCAATCTTTGCACTCTCCCTCTCATGCAGTAGTGTGTGTGTGTGTGAATACTCAGAGGAAGGGCAGGATATAAATAAATAAATAAATAAATAAATAAATAAATAAAAATATACAGAACAAAGGGGTCATACATCAGCACGGATATCTCCCCTGCAACAAAGCTCCACAATGTATTGTGTGCAGATGGATTTTGCACTATTGTCATTGATGAGTGACTTGTAGAGTTTCCAGAGTATTATGAAAAAGCTTGAATATGTTTGGAACATGCTGTGATATAATAATGCCTAAGGTATTCTATGAGAAAATAAGATACTACTACTACTACTCTTACTACCAACTGCTCCTGAACACTTTGTTTGATTCACTTATATTCATTTAAACATATTTCTCATAATTCTATTTATTAGTAGCTGTCTTGGAAATGCCCCTTCAAATTCTGCCTGTAAAATGTGGATATCTCATGTAGTAGTAGGAACAGTCCCCCTCTAGGATGCACACCTTAAAGTGGTAATGGGGTTTGAAAGTGTTGAAGAAGCTGAGAGCAATGCCGTCAGGAATCTAGATGAAGAGGCTAGACTCCTAGCAGGGGCACCCAAGACGGAATGGTCAAAGCTGAAACACCAGACTAAGATGCATCCAAACTCAGAGGAAGACAATGGTAAACCACCTCTGAATATCTCTTACCACGAAAACCCTATGTACAGAGTATCCAAAATGCAACATGAGATAGTGCTGGAAGATGAGACCCCCAGGTCAGAAGGCACTCACTGAGCTACTGGGGAAGAACAAAGGACAAGTACGAGTAGCGCTGTGACTAATGACGCCAGTGGGTCAAAGCCGAAAGGAAGCCCAGAGGCTGATGCGCACAGATGCAAAAGAAGAGTCTGGAGTTGTACGACGCACACAATAGGAATATGGACTGTGAGAAGCATGAACCAGGAAATTTTTAGAAATTGTCATGCAAGAAATGGAACGTATCCACATTACAATACTTGGCACGAGTGAATTAAAATGGACAGGAATGGGACATTTTCAATCAGGCAACTACAAAATATTTTATGCAGAAAATGAGAAATTAAGAAGAAATGGGGTTGCTTTAATAGTGAGAAGTGATGTAGCAAAAACAATTAAGAGCTTTAACGCAAGGTCTGAGCGAGATATATCAATGAGATCTAACGGGAAACCTATTAACCTAACCATCATCCAAGTCTACTCTCCAATGGCAAATGCAGAAGAAGAGGAATTGGAGAGATTTTATGCAGAAGTACAGGAAGAAATTGATCACACACCATAACAAGATGTGCTGATAAACATGGGATCCCAGGGAATGCAGTAATTATCAAACTATTGCCTTAATATCCCATGCAAGTAAAGTAAGATTCTACAACAAAGGCTCTTACCATATACGGAGCGAGAAATGCCAGACATCCAAGCTCGATTTAGAAAGGGAAGAGGCACCAGAGATCATATTGCAAACATATGTTGGACCAAGGAATTTTAGAAGGAAATCACCCTGTGCTTTACAGATTACAGCAAAGCCTTTGATTGTGTAGATCATCAAAAACTATGGAATGCTTTAAAAGAAATGGGGGTGCCACAGCATCTGATTGTTCTGATGTGCAACCTATACTCTGGACAAGAGGCTACTGTAAGGACAGAATATGGAGAAACCAATTGGTTCCCCATAGGAAAGGGTGTATTTTATCACCCTACTTGTTTAATCTATACGCAGAAGATGACAGAGGTGTGAAAATTAGAGGGAGAAATATCAATTATTTATTTATTTATTTATTGCATTTGTATACCGTCCCATAGCTGAAGCTCTCTGGGCGATTTACAACAATTAAAAACATTCAAAACAAACATACAAATTTAAAAACACATTTTTAAAAAGCGATTTAAAAACACATGCTAAAATGTGTTATAATTTAAGATATGCAGACAATACCATACTCTTAGCAGAAACCAGTAATGATTTGAAATGAATGCTGATGAAAATTAAAGAGGAAAGCACAAAAGCAGGACTACAGCTGAACATCCAGAATACTAAAGTAATGACAACAGAAGATTTATGTAACTTTAAAGTTGATGAGGACATTGTCAAGGATTATCAATACCTAGGACTGGTGAAAGCAGCTATGAGGGAACTAAAAAAGGTCCTCAAATGCAAAGATGTATCACTAAACACTAAAGTGAGGATCATTTAGACCATGGTATTCCAGATCTCTATGTATGGATGTGAAAGTTGGACAGTGGAAAAAGCAGATAAGAGAAAAATCAAGTCATTTGAAATGTGGTGGAGGAGAGCTTTGTGCATACCATGGACTGTGAAAAAGACAAATAATTGGGTCATAGAACAAATTAAACCAGAACTATCATTAGAAGCTAAAATGATGAAATTGAGGTAATCACACTTTGGACCCATAATGAGAAGACATGATTCACTAGAAAAGACCATAATGCTGGGAAAATCAGAAGGGAGTAGAAAAAGAGGAAGGCCAAATGAGAGATGGATTGATTCCATAAAGGAAGCCACAGACCGGAACCTACAAGATCTGAACAGGGTGGTTCACGACAGATGCTCTTGGAGGTCACTGATTCATAGCGTCGCCATAAGTCATAATCGACTTGAAGGCACATAACAAGAACAACATCTTGGTAATATACTGTAAATGGTAGCATCGCTTCTCCCTTTTTAATACACACAGAAACAGGATTCTGCTAATATTAAGCTCATATTTAATATCTTCACTGGGTCAAAATCATGTGCTTAGCACCTTGTCATTTCAGACCCTTGATATGCATCATTATAGTCAACTGCCAGTCATTTCACTTGCTAATGGTCTGATATAAAAGCAGAGATCAAAATTAATGACAGCATATGAAAGCTTTAGGTTAATTTCTCTGAGCTACAATACTTGATATTTCCCCACATCCAACATGTTATTAAAAGTTTATTTTTGTATAGAAATCAATTCAATATAAATGAGAGAAAAGGACATTCAGGTCAATATTATTTAAGAATTCATTTTTATGCATTGATTTCTGTGACAGCGGCTGCTAATTGAACAGAAAATGCTGAACAAAAAACATATTTTGAAGCCCATAAGGTGTTTGTCTGAAATATGAAATTTCTTGCAATGTCTGAAAGTTTCTTCCAGGCAGAAACTATAGAAGCTCCAGTATAGCTGAACATCTGTCTTGTCATGTAGACAGATATTAGGATTAAATTAACTAGAAATGAATAGAATGATACATGACAGGGTGCAGATGTCCCAGCCACAGTGTGATAATTTCATTGCAAAACTATGTAATGAATTCCATACATTACAGAAATAGAAATGTACTACTTTAGGTAATTGTGATGAAAAGGTATAATATGCAGTGCATAAACAGACTGAAGACCCAAAGGCATTACCCCCCTTCACTATTTCTCTTTAGTCATTTCAAAATGATTTTATTTGGTTTAATGTAAGCCTATTATTGAATCCTTTCTGGGTATTTTCTCCCCTTCTTTCAATATTTTAGAACCTGGATTTCATAGTGACATTAGGAAACTTATTACATGCCAGCTTTTTCAAATAGATTGGTTTGCTTCTTATCCCTCTGTCTATATTGCACCTTAATGTAGTACATTGAAATTTGCTGGGACTGGAAATACTTAAAAAGCTTTGGGGCTTTGTGTAGTTTATAAACTGGTGTCTGTTGCCTATGCGCAACATAGATCAGCATCAATTGTCCATATTTTATCGCAGATTATTAGCTAATCTTCCTTTATTAGTTGCAAATGGACAGTTTGTGGACTGTCTGAGCTTAGGTACATTTTCAAAACCCTCACCCTGGTTGTATTAAAACATACAACTGGCAGCAAGGTCAGGGCTGTGGGCACACCAGAGTGGGCATCAGATTGGCTCCACCAGTACACCTGCACAACTCACTGCCACCTCTTCTCTCCCCCTTTTCCTCTCAGTAAGCAGCAGCTGCTGGGCGGTTACAGTTGTGGCTCCAGTCCAACAGAAGCCCAATATATAGTTGTGCACTCTCTGCTGCCCTCTGAGCAACAAGAGGTCCAAAAGCAGCACTATGCATAGGATTATGACTCCTTTGGAAGAAACAGCGTGCTGGAGACTTACAGTGATTTTGTGACATGTTTATTTATTTATCAGCATACAAGTAGAGCCACTACTCTGACAGGAGAGGTAGGTGAGGTGTGCATGTGGGTTTACTGAATCTCGTGCTGTCTATATTGGGGGGGTGCCTGGAGGTCTGCACATCACCTGCCCAGGTTCCTGGACAGCTCTCAGACCCCACCCACATCTCCCCCAGGGCAACAAGTGCAAAAGAGATGGTGAGCTAGGCAGAAACTTCGGAGCCACTACCAAAGTGCTCAGCTAGCTGCATCTGGGGCTACTTAGAAGGGGTAAGCACTTTGAAACACCTGCTTGGATCATGGTCCCAATACCGATCCTTGGGGGTCTCCACTTTCTACTTCTTTCCATCTGGAGAACTGTCCATTTATTCCTACTGTCTCCTTTCTGTTTCCTAGCCAGTTCCTGATCCGCAAGTGGACCTCTCCTTTTATTTCATGACTGCTAAGCTTACTCAGAAGTCTTTGGTGAAGTACCATGTCAAAAGCTTTTTGAAAGCCCAAGTACACTATGTCCACTGGATCACCTCTATCTATATGCTTGTTGATACTCTCAAAGAGTCATAGAATAGTAGAGTTGGAAGGAGCCTATAAGGCCATCGTGTCCAACCTCCTGCTCAATGCCAGAATCCAGCTGAAAGCATACCTGACAGATGGCTGTTCAGCTGCCTCTTGAATGCCTCCAAAGTTGGAGAACCCACCACCTCCCTAGGCAATTGGTTCCATTGTTGTACTGCTCTAGCAGTTAGGAAGTTTTCCCCAATGTTGAGCCGACATCTGGCTTCCTGTAACTCAAACCCATTGTTCTGTGTCCTCCACAGATGGAGAGGAGATCTTGGCCCTCCATCAATGTTTCAAGTACTTGAAGAGTGCCATCATATGTCCCCACAGTCTTCTCTTCTCAAGGCTAAACATGCCCAGTTCTTCCAGTTTCTCCTCATAGGGATTTGTTTCCAGTACCCTGATCATCCTTGTTGGCCTCATCTGAACCTGTTCCAGTTTGTCTGCATCCTTCTTAAAATGCAGTGTCCAGAACTGGATGCAGTACTAAAGATGGTGCCTAGCCAATACCGAATAGAGGGGAACTAGTACTTCAAGTCATTTGAAAACTATACTTTTGTTAATGCAGCCTAATATAGCATTTGCCTTTTTTTGCAGCTACATCGCATTGTTGACTCATATTCAGCTTATGATCACCAACAGTTCTAAGATCTGTCTCGCATGTAGTATTGCTGAGCCAAGAATCCCTCATCTTATAACTGCAGTTGGTTTCTTTTTCCTAGGTGTAGAACTTTGCACTTATCCCTGTTAAATTTCATTCTGTTGTTTTCAGCCCAATGCTCCACCCTATCAAGATCACTTTGAAACCCCCCCCGTCTTCCAGGATATTTACTATCCCTCAAAATTCTATATCATCTACAAATTTGATAAGCATCCCCTCTCCTCCTCATCTAAGTAATTAATAAACATGCTGAACAGCACTGGGCCCAGGACCGAGCCCTGTGGTACCCCGCTCATTACCTCCCCTCAGTTTGAGAAGGAACCATTGATAAGCACTCTTTGAGTACGATTCTGTAGCCAACTGTGGATCCACCTGATAGTTGTTCCATCCAGCCTACATTTAGCTAATGTGCTAATCAGAATGGGGCACTTTGTCAAAGCTTTGCTGAAGTTGAGATATATTTTGTCCACAGCATTCCCACAGCCTACCAGGGAGGTTTCCTGTTGAAAAAGAAAAGAAATAAGATTGTTTGGCAGGATTTGTTTTCAACAAATCCATGTTGGCTTCTTGCAATCACTGCACTCAACTGCAGGATTTTCCCAGGGATTCATGTCAGACTGACTGGTCTGTTGTTCCCAGGTTCCTCCCTTTTGCCCTGTTTGAACATAGGGACAACATTAGCTCTCCTGCAGACATCCAGCACTTCACCCATTCTTCGTGATTTCACAAAGATAATAGACAGTGGCTCTGAGAATTCTCCAGCCAGTTTCTTTTATTACACTAGGATGCAGTTCATCAGGCCCTGGATATCTGAATTCATTCAAAGTAATTAGGTATTTCTTGACCATTGGCCTATCAATCTCAAGTTGCAGTCCTGCCCCTTCAACTTGTACTTCACACACAAATAGGTTAGTGAGACAAGACTTTCCCTTGCAGAAACTATGCTGGTTCTGCTCCAGCAAGGCTCACTCTTCTATATGCTTGGTTGTTTTATCTATAACAATACTTTCTACCAGTTTTCCTGGGACAGACATCAAGCTAACCAGCCTGTACTTTCAAAGATCTCCCCTGGATTCCTTTTTCATTAGCGTTACATTGGCCACTTCCCAGTCCTGAGGTATGGAAGTCGATCTGAGGGATTAGTTACATATTTTTGTTAGAAGGTCAGCAATCTTACATCTGAGTTCTTTGAGAACTCTCAGGTGGATGCCATCCAGAGCAGGCAATATGTCAGTTTCTATTTTGACTATTAAGCCTAGAACTTTATCTCTTGTCATCACTATTTGCCTCAGTTCCTCAGACTCCTTTCTTGCAAACGTTATTTCAGGCACAGGGATATGCCCTATGTTCTCCACTGTAAAGACAGATGCAAATAACTTGTCATCCAATGGTCAAACCACCTCCCTAGATGGTCTCTTGTTTCGAAAGTATTGAAAAGATTTTTTTTATTTGAATGTATTTGAATATATTTAAAGAATTTGTTGGGGTTTTTTGAAAAAATGTTTTTAGCAATGTGCTTTTCAAATTCTTTTTTAGCATCCATTATTGTCTTGAATTTCTTTTGCCAAAGTTTGTGTTTCTTTTTATTCTCCTCATTTGGACAAGACTTCAATTTATTGAAAGAAGATTTTTTTGCCTCTAATAGTGTCTTTGACTCTGCTTGTTAACCACATTGGCATCCTCTTGACACTGGTGGTACCTTTCCTGATTTGCAGTATACACTCTAGTTGAAGCATTTTGGAGTGATTTGGCCCTCTTGACTTTGCCTTTAAACTTTCTTTTTACCAATCCACTCATTTTTTGGGAAGTTTCCTCTTTTGAAGTCAGATGTGACTGTGTTGGATTTTCTTGGCAATTGGCCATTTACATGTAAGTTTAATTTAATAGCACTATGATAGGGATGGGATCCGTTTGCCAGTGTCTCTTTGAAACCATTCTGTCAACCTAACAGGAAGTATCGACTTGAGTTGGTTCTTTTGTCCACTATCTGCTGCTTTTACAAGTCCAGTTTTTTACCCTACCCAGAAATATTGATGTTAATATCAGTATTGTCTTGCAAAATATCAATCTTTTCTTTCAAAATATTGACATTTTGAAGGAAATATCGATAAATGAAAAATCAATATTTTTGAAATAAATTGAATTTTTTAAAGGAAATGATAAAGGAAAGCAGCTTTGCCACTTCCTCACCCTCCCTCTGCTGTGACTGAGACTGGTCAGTTTTCATGTTAGCAAGCAGAGACTGGCTATTTTCCTTTTGGAAAGAAGGAAAGCAGCTTTCAGTGCCCCCCACCTCCTCAGCAAGCCTCCTCTCATGGGCAAGACTAGGTTTGCTTCATTCCACTTGGAGCTTGGATTATTAAAGTGAAGGGAGTGGGGAAGGGAGGGAGGGAGGGAGGGAGGGGGGAGAGAGAGAGGGGGGAGAGAGAGAGAAAGACCGACCTGTACTGCTGTGCATAAAATCAATAAAAAAATGACATGTTCGAAGGAATATTTGATGGGGGGAAATCCCATGTTGGGGGAAAGCTACTGAGGTTTGGAGCAAACAGGATTGATCCGCAAACATGGAGAATATACAGAGCATTAAAAAATCTGGTGCCAAATCCAAATTCAGTAGAATTCTCACCCATCCCTAGACTATGGTCATTGCTTCCAATTGGTTTGACAACACTTACATCTCGCACCAGGTCCTGGGCCCCACTTAACATTAAGTCCAGGGTGCCATCCCTCTGGTCAGTTCCATGACCAACTGTTCAAGGGCACAATCATTTAGGGTATCTAGAAATGTTACCTCTTTGTCATGACTGGAACACTTATGTAGCTAGTCTATGTCAGAGTAGTTGAAGTCACCCATTACTACAACCTTTCCTAGTTTGGATGCTTCCTCAATTTTATTTTTCATCTAATGATCTCCCTCAGCATACATGGCAGATGCCAAAGGAGGCTGAGGGTGGAGCTACCAGGAAGAAGAGGGGATTCCTATCACTGATTCCCATCTCCTTGCATTGCTGCTACTGGCAACGCCCTTGCTTAGAAAGAGAGGAGAGGGCTTTTTGTGAAGCAAAAAGAAGCAGGCCTGCATTCACTATCGCTGCCCAATTTCCCTGCTTTTTAAAGTTTGATAGAGATATCTGTGGGCTATAGGTACGTTCTTAAACTGCAAGGTTTTTTGCCTATTAGTGAATTAGCATATATACAGTGTCTCTCTCCAAGTGTCTTTCGAACTTTTGGTTTGGCCTATGGTACTTTGGCCTCTATGCATTGCTATCCTGTGCCTCTGCACTCACAATACCTAGTTCTAGGACTAACCCATTTCAATTTTCATCATTTTTGTCTTCATCCTGGGGGGAGATTTGTTCTGAACAGGACCCTCCTCAATTCGTGTCAGCTTCCACTCCTCAATCAGTTTAAAAGTGGTTCTGCCACCTTTTTAAGTGCCAGCAGTCTGGTTCCATCCTGGTTCAAGTGAAGCCCATCCCTTCTGTATAGACCTGGTGTGTCCCCATTGTCAAACAAATCTCAATCCCTCTTCCCAACACCATCACCTCGTCCATGCATCGAGACTACAAAGCTGTACCTGTCTAACTGGCCCTGCATGTAGAACTGGTAGCATTTCAGAGAAAGCTGCCTTGGAGGTCCTGGCTTTCAGCATCCTACTTAGCAACCTAAATTTTGCTTCCAGGACATCACGATTCATTTTAGCAACCTTAAGTTCAGTTCTCACCATTTCCACCTCAGTGTGCAATTTTTTTTTTTTTAAAAAGTCCTCATGAAAATTCATGTGTTTATTGGTAAGACTTTAATTATATTATGCACATTTTGCTAAGCATATTTCCCTAATATTTATATTTTCCCCAATATGATGTATTGTATATGTTATTTTCATGAATATATGCATTTTATGTACACTTTACCTTAGTATATACACTTTTGTACACATTACTTGGCTGGAGAACTGCACTGCAAAATGCAGAGAAGTGCAAATTTCAAAGCATCACTGTGTTTTGGATTGTGTATTGTTTTTCAAAATGTGAAGTAGACAGAGACTTGAATTTCTCCCCCATCCCTATCTAGAGGGTGGAGAGATTTTCCAATAGCTTCTTGAGGAGTGGGACTTACCATCAGCACTGGCGGTAGCACAATTTCTTTTTTCCTCTCCTCCTCCTCCTCCTCCTGCTGCTGCTTTTGCAAGTGGCGGTAGCAGCAACTATATGAGCAGCCTGGCTACCATTTTGCATTCTTCACAATGCACAAGATGTAGTGTTGATCCAGGGCATTGGGGGGAGCCGTGGTTGGGGACAGAGAGAGAGAGAGTGTGACCATCACAAAAACAGAGGATGATATTCAAAAATAGTTCTATGGTCTTTTCTTTGTAGGGGTCGAGAAAAAGAAAGATCTCAGAATTTTTCTCAGAAAAATGTCTTCTGAGAAATGTTGGTCAAGCTTCAATTACAGTGCTGGGTGCTCAGAGTGTTACATCTTTTAAGTCAGTTCTTTAATGCATACAAACTTCTCTGTTCATAGAAGAACACAAACATGCCATTTAAGTGGTATATGCTTTAAAATGTGGAGAGAGAGAACATTTCATTTCCTCTTCATGAAAGAAGACTTTAGGCAATCAGGGCTTATTTTCCTCCCAAACAGATGCCCAGTTTAACTCACTTAAAAGAACTTGTTTTCTGACAGGATCAGTTCTTGGATAAGTTAATGGAGCATGGCTGGAAAGAAAATGTTATCTTTATGAAGAGGTAAGTAGTATGAAGCTTCTCGGGTTTCAGTGAGGTGCTTCATTGTTTACTTCTATTCTCCTAACAGAAGGAGTGCACACATTCAGCCCAGTGGAAATAATTCTGGCTAATCGCACTCCATTACTTTCTGTGAAATTGAGTCTGCTCATTCTACCTAGGTGAACTGACATAGCACGGAAACAGGAAAATAATCACAGTCATGCTGTCCAAAATAAGCGATTGGCAGAAGGCAAGCTGAAAACTGTACATTTTTGTCACAATTTACACACTGTGCACACCATTACTTTATAAACTCTCAGTGGCTATGCACCATCCCAGGAAATCAATGCCAATGGAAACATTGTTCATTAGTATCACACAAGTGCTCTACCATCTTGCGCACATCACAGTTGCTTGCTGATGTTCAATTCTCAGTTTGGGGGCTATGCTGCTTTGACTCTCTTTCTATGGGCTATATGAAATATAGGTCTTGAATATCTCAGCTCCACAAAAATGGCAACAGTAGTCTCTGTGTGTTGACTGTGGTCATTCTCCACTTTCCATGGCCAAGGAGATAGACACACACCATCCAAGACCACAATGATGCCATGATGCATACCGTTTATCAACAGTGTGTGTGTGTGTGTGCGCACATGTGTGCGCATGTGTATACCAGGTACAAAATAGTGTCTTGGTAAACCATTGCTCATCCCCAAAGAATTAAGGAAAGGGACACTTCTGCATGCTCTCTCCATCCACGAATTTGTTTTCCACACCAGAACTGCACTCCCAGTCCTTTCATACAAAACTTTTCCTAGTTTTCCTCCAAGGTTCTTTGTTTCAGCAATCTAATTTAGAAAAAAAATCTGGTGTTGCTACTGTTAAACCAGTGGTTCCCAACCTTTATGAGCACGGGACCCCAGGGAGGCAGGCTGGCTGCCAGGAAGGAAGGGGCAAAGCAGCCTTTCTTTGCAGGCCTGCTTCTTTTTGCTTCACAAAAAGCCCTCTCCTCTCATTCTAAGCAAGGGCGTTGCCAGTAGCAGCAATGCAAGGAGATGGGAATCAGTGATAGGAATCCCCTCTTCTTCCTGGTAGCTCCACCCTCAGCCTCCTTTGGCATCTGCCATGTATTTTATAGGCAGATGCCTGCCCTTAGTGCGCCTGAAAGACGCTATGACGCTTCAGCAAAAGGCCTCTCCTCTCATTTTAAAAAAATTAATAAATAATTCATTTCTTTACTGTTCACAGCCCCCTCTGGATTACTTTGCGGGCCCCCTGGGGGTCCCGGCCCCCAGGTTGGGAACCACTGTGTTAAACCATTGGGACACTAGGGATGGGGGAGAAATTCAGTTTTCATTTAAAGGCAAATTTGAAGTTTATGAAACAATATGCAAACGGAAACACTGCCATACTTCGAAATGCAGATTACTCCAAATTTTGCAGTGCAGTTCTCTAGCCAAGTAATGAATACAAAAATGTGTGTGATGGCATAAAGTGTGCATAAAATGCTTATATCTCTACAAATAACATACAAAAATGCATTATATTAGGGTCAATTGTTTTACAAAAATGTGTATATTAGGCAAAATTGCATACAAACGTGCATATTAGGAGAAATTCACACTAAAATGCTGATGAATTTATACCTTTTTTTAAAATTGCAAACTGATGTGGAAATATGGAGAACTCAAGTCACTAGAAATATGAAAAACCAGAATTGACAGATTTGCCTATCCTTACTTGACCCTCTACTACAAATCACCCAGCAGGCCCCAGTCTATCTTCTGCATACCCCTGATCTGTTGTTACTCATGTACATGCATGCAGCAGATACCAAAAAAAGAGCCACCAGAGGAAAAGTCCACTGGGTAACAACAGCAGCAGTTGCATAACATGAAAAGTTGCAGGAGGCTGTACTCATGAGTGGGAAATCACACATAACTGTGTTACTCCTCATTTATGTGGGAGAGCCATAGCTCAGTGGTATAGCATCTGCATTACATGCAGTAAGTCCCAGGTTCAATCCCTGGGTTGGGAAAGATTCCTGCAATAAACTCAGGAGAGCCACTGTCAATCAGTAAAGACAATACTGAGCTAGATGGACCAATGGTCTGACTTAGTATAAGGTCGCTGATTCTGTAACTTTGGAGAAATGGCCTGGAAGCAGAATGCTAAGTTGCATATTGTCAGCTTGTATTGTGTTATGTTGTATTACAGTGAAATCATCTTCTTCTGAATATGTTCTGTGACTTAATAACGTAGGGTACTTCCAGAAGGGGGATTTAATATCACTAATAGGGCATTCAGATATCACAAACAGGTTGTTGGCAAGAGGTTTTTTTAACCCAGGCCCTGCAGGAGAAAGAAAGCATCGCCCCAAGGGAAGGAGAGGCTGCTGCTGCTGTGCTGCTGCTGCTGCTGTGCTGCTGCTACTGTGGGACCACCATCTCCACCACCCTTCCCTGAGGGACTTCTGCCTGGCAGGACCAGGCCCCAGGTACCCAGCCAGCCAGGACTGATTCTTACCACCTGTCCCTCTTTGGAGGGATACATAAGCCGGCTGGCTGAGGTGGCCTGGGAGACCCAGGCCCTGCAGGAGAAAGAAAGCATCGCCCCAAGGGAAGGAGAGGCTGCTGCTGCTGCGCTGCTGCTGCGCTGCTGCTGCGCTGCTGCTGCGCTGCTGCTGCGCTGCTGCTGCGCTGCTGCTGCGCTGCTGCTGCGCTGCTGCTGCGCTGCTGCTGCGCTGCTGCTGCGCTGCTGCTGCTACTGTGGGACCACCATCTCCACCACCCTTCCCTGAGGGACTTCTGCCTGGCAGGACCAGGCCCCAGGTACCCAGCCAGCCAGGACTGATTCTTACCACCTGTCCCTCTTTGGAGGGATACATAAGCCGGCTGGCTGAGGTGGCCTGGGAGACCCAGGCCCTGCAGGAGAAAGAAAGCATCGCCCCAAGGGAAGGAGAGGCTGCTGCTGCTGTGCTGCTGTGCTGCTGTGCTGCTGTGCTGCTGTGCTGCTGTGCTGCTGTGCTGCTGTGCTGCTGTGCTGCTGCGCTGCTGCGCTGCTGCGCTGCTGCGCTGCTGCTGCGCTGCTGCTGCGCTGCTGCTGCGCTGCTGCTGCGCTGCTGCTGCGCTGCTGCTGCGCTGCTGCTGCGCTGCTGCTGCGCTGCTGCTGCTGCTGCTGCTGCTGCTGCTGCTGCTGCTGCTGCTGCTGCTGTGCTGCTGCTGCTGCTGTGCTGCTGCTACTGTGGGACCACCATCTCCACCACCCTTCCCTGAGGGACTTCTGCCTGGCAGGACCAGGCCCCAGGTACCCAGCCAGCCAGGACTGATTCTTACCACCTGTCCCTCTTTGGAGGGATACATAAGCCGGCTGGCTGAGGTGGCCTGGGAGACCCAGGCCCTGCAGGAGAAAGAAAGCATCGCCCAAGGGAAGGAGAGGCTGCTGCTGCTGTGCTGCTCCTTTCTTTTTCTTTTTTCTTTTTTCTTTTTTTTTCTTTTTTTTTCTTTTTTGTTGGTGTGTTGATGCAATTTGAGATGAATGGGTGCCTGATTATATGAATGTATGTCTGAGTGAGTGTGTATGTTTATATGCTGTATATATGGCTGTATATATAGCTGTTTTTATACGTTTAATTGTTGTATATTTTAGTTGTATTATGTGCTTCGGAGAGAGTTTTATCCATCAGGCGGGGAGACTTGAGGGGGCCCCAATTGCCGTAGTGACGGGCAAAGGAAGGTATGGCGCTGTGAGAAGGACGTGCCAGGTAAGGGGAACGCGGTCCAGACATGTTGTGGCTGTGCCTTGTTCCGGTCCTTCCCACACCCGCAAGGTCGTTGGTAGTCCTATCAGCCAACTCTCAGATCTCCAGTTGCTGTTATTAAATGCCAGATCGGTATATAATAAAACCTCCCTCGTCCACGATTTGATTGTGGATGAGGCAGCCGATCTGGCATGTATAACCGAGACCTGGGTGGGTGAGCAGGGAGGAGTTGGTCTCTCTCAGCTCTGCCCACCGGGGTACTTGGTTCAGCATCATGGTAGATCTGAGGGTCGGGGAGGTGGGGTTGCTGTCATCTATAAGAGTTCCATCTCACTCACCAAGCACCATGTTCATTCAGTTACTGGCCTGGAGTGTTTGCACCTTGTGTTGGGCCAGAGGGACAGGCTGGGAATCCTTTTGGTGTACCGCCCACCTTGCTGCCCAATGGCTTCCCTAACTGAGCTGGCGGAAGTGGTCTCGGATATATTGTTGAGGTCCCCCAGACTAATAGTACTGGGGGATTTCAACATTCATGCCGAGACCACTTTGTCTGGCGCGGCTCAGGACTTCATGGCTTCCATGACAGCCATGGGGCTGTCTCAATATGTTAGTGGTCCAACACATGTATCGGGGCACACTCTAGACCTTGTTTTTGCTACTGAGCATGGGGAAAGTGATCTGGATGTGGGGAGTTTTACAACACTCCCTTTGTCATGGACAGACCACTGCTTGCTGAAGTTTAGACTTTCAGTAACCTCTTCCCTCTGCAAGGGTGGGGGACTTATTAAAATGGTCCACCCCCGGAGACTAATGGATCCTGAAGGTTTTCAAAGGGCTCTGGGGGATTTTCTGGCTGATAGGACTGGCGCTCCTGCTGAAGCCCTGGTCGCTCTGTGGAATACGGAGATGACCCGGGCTGTAAACACGATCGCTCCTGCACGCCCTCTCCTGTGTAGAGCTCATACAGCTCCATGGTATACTCCGGAGCTGAGAGCGATGAAGCAAGATAGGAGGAGGCTTGAGCGGAAATGGAGACGAACTCCCGACGGATACAATTATGTGCTGGTTAGTGCTTCGACTAAGCTCTATGTAGGAGCAGTGAAGGCAGCTAAAAAACATCATTTTGCTGCCACTATTAAATCATCTCTTTGTCGCCCAGCGGAGCTCTTTCGAGTTGTCCGGGGGCTTCTCCATTCAAACCCTCCGGACACGGTGGAATCATCGGAGGCCCGCTGTAATCAGTTTGCCGATCACTTCCAGAATAAGATCTCATGTATCCGCCAGGACCTAGACTCTCAAGTTATAGCAGTAGATCCTAGTGAGATGTCCGGAGCACAGTCTTGTCCTGTTTTGTTGGATGAGCTTCAGTTGGTTCAACTCGAGGACGTGGACAAGGTGCTTGGACAGGTACGTGCAACCACTTCGGTACTGGATCCTTGCCCCTCCTGGCTGATAAAAACTAGTAGGAATGGAACAGGTAGCTGGGCCAAGGAAGTGATAAATGCCTCTTTACGAGAGGGAGTGGTCCCGGGCTGTCTGAAAGAGACAGTGGTGAGACCACTCCTGAAAAAGCCTTCCTTGGACCCAGACAATTTTAACAGCTACAGGCCAGTGGCGAATGTTCCATTCCTGGGCAAGGTCTTGGAACGGGTGGTTGCTGGCCAGCTCCAGGCGCTATTGGATGAAACTGATTATCTAGATCCATTTCAATCGGGTTTTAGGCCTAGTTTTGGCACTGAGACAGCCTTGGCCGCCCTGTACGATGACCTATGTCGGGAAAGAGACAGAGGGAGTGTAACTCTGTTGATTCTCCTTGATCTCTCAGCGGCTTTTGATACCATCGACCATGGTATCCTTCTGGAGAGGCTCGCGGAGTTGGGAGTTGGAGGCACTGCTTGGCAGTGGTTCCGCTCCTACTTGGCGGGTCGTCTCCAGAAGGTAGTGCTTGGGGAACATTGCTCGACACCGCGGGCTCTCCAATATGGGGTCCCACAGGGGTCAGTTTTGTCCCCCCTGCTTTTTAATATCTACATGAAGCCGTTGGGAGAGGTCATCAGGAGTTTTGGAGTGCGTTGTCATCAGTATGCTGATGACACGCAGCTCTACTTCTCCTTTTCATCTTCTTCAGGTGAGGCTGTCGATTTGCTGAACCGTTGCCTGGCCTCGACAATGGACTGGATGAGAGTTAACAAACTGAAGCTCAATCCAGACAAGACTGAGATGCTGTTGGTGGACGGGTTCTCTGATCGGATGGTGGATATATACCCTGTCCTGGACGGGGTTACACTCCCCCTAAAGGACCGGGTTCGTAGTCTGGGAGTCTTTTTAGACTCTTCCCTCTCACTTGAGGCTCAAGTAGCCTCGGTGGTTAGGAATGCGTTTTACCAACTTCGGTTGGTAGCCCAGCTACGTCCCTATTTGAGTAAAGAGGACCTTACATCAGTGGTACATGCTCTGGTAACCTCACGTTTGGATTACTGTAATGCGCTTTACGTAGGGCTACCTTTGAAGACAGTTCGGAAGCTACAACTAGTGCAAAATGCGGCGGCCAGATTGCTGACAAGGACCAAGCGGTCCGAGCATATAACACCTGTTCTGGCCAGCTTGCACTGGTTGCCAATATGTTTCCGGGCTAGATTCAAAGTGTTGGTATTAACCTATAAAGCCTTATACGGTGTGGGACCACGATACCTTGCGGAACGCCTCTTCCGATATGAACCGGCCCGTGCACTACGTTCTGCTACGAAGGCCCTCCTCCGGGTTCCAACTCACAGGGAGGCCCGGAGGGTGATGACAAGATCTAGGGCCTTCTCAGTGGTGGCCCCCGAACTATGGAACAGTCTCCCTGAGGAAGTACGCCTGGCGCCGACTCTGCTCTCCTTCCGGTGCCAGGTCAAAACCTTCCTATTCTCTGAAGCATTTTAAGTTACACTGATTTAATTTTAAAAATGTTTATTGTGTTGGATTGTTGCTTGTATTTTAGTATTGTTTTGTTATTTATTGTATTTTTATGCTGTTTTATGTTCACCGCCCAGAGAGCTATTGCTAGTCAGGCGGTATATAAATTTAATAAATAAAAATAAATAAATAATAAATTGAATTTTCCATAGAAATGGTAAATCCAGATTCAATGGGGAGAAAATATGGGCTGCCCACAGTATTGTGTGTACACTGCAAAAAAACTTGCATGCATAAGCTGCACCAATCACACGATAAATACCTGTCTGGAAGTGCCCTTAACCACTGTTACATTTCCTTGCTTTTTAAAAAGAAAGTTTAGCCAATAGGGAAATAAAACAAAGCAAGGAAAACAATCAAAATCCAGATGTTTTGCACATCCATGAAGACCTCACTCTGACAAGTTGTATTAAGTGATACACTTGAGCCTTCAAGACTAAAAAATAATGTTACTGAAAGAGCATGAGCTTGCATAAGTGATTATGTACTTCAACAGATACTAGAATGGAAGTGAGGGCTTCATGTCAGGAAAAAAGAATTAAGTAAATAACCATTCTCAATCTTTAAAGGGGCAATTGCTTAAGCTACAAAGTATACTTTGGAAACTTCAAGTTCCAAATCAGAAGTACTTCCTCTAGCTGTTGTAATGCAAGAGGAAACCATAGTCCCTGGTTAGGCTCTGACTGACACAGTCAATTTTTAAAATGAATTCGTGTTCTGCCATCTCATGCTCCATATATCCATGAGCACTGATTGTAGATAGCTACTCTGAGTTTCTGTGTCCAGGTAGGTTAAAATGTTTATTCAAATGCTTTTTTGTATTTTTGTTCTTATGTAAGATTTGTATCCATTCATTATTTCTCTCAAAAATAGCCTTGACTGCACAAAATAGACTTCTGATAGATATTGTATGCATGGGTTAATATACACAACATTCATAGATGTAAGTTTCAGAGATGTGATGGATCATATTGCTACACCTTCTAAGTTGCTAATGTTAGTTACTGGGCAAAATTGGCCATAATCTTGTGGCACGTAAGAAGAGCCATGCTGGATCAGACTCATGTACTCCAGCATCATTTTCTCACAGTGGCCAACCAGATGCCTATAGGAAATTTGCAGGTGGCATACTTCCTCTGATACTGGAGGGAGATCATAGATTTTGCTATGGTGCAATTCTTCTAGAAGTTGCCAATTTGCACTGAAATTGTCTTTATTATCCCTCCTGCGGGATACATACTTTGATGGATAGATCTAGAAGGTCTTCAACTGCTAGTGATGCTCTAGCAGGCCAGATCCCAGCATGTTTTCCAGAACATTTTCCCATTCAGGTGATTGAATAAGATTTCCAATTCCAAAGAATACATTTAATTGATTTTATCAGTGACATATTTAAAAAGGAATCAACAAAAGGCCTATTTCAAAGCACATGGGCCAGAATTACTCATGTACTGATTCATCTCTAACATTTATCATTTTGTAAAATGTCCATATCAGAATGTTTTTTGGGGCAAATTTTCTGCTGAATAAGCCTATATCATAGGCAAGCAGATGATGAATTTTGATTAAGGGCAATTCTACATTATTTGTATAATAGTTTGCCCTGAATTTGATTAACTCTCAAGTAACGAAACTCTGGCTTGGGGCTATTGGAAATACATGGTTAGAACTGGTCTCAGAAGAAAGGGGGAAATCCTTAAGGTTTTTTGAAACATGGCCAGATCTCAGAGATAGGCATAACTTTAACAGATTATATAAAGATGTGGTCATTTTTGGTAATACATGGTCCCCATTACAAATCTGCAAAGGAACAGAATGAATCACTAGGCACAGTCTAAATCCCAGACTGAAAAAAATGTTTATAATTAGAGAGACAACAAATTATTAGTAAGAGCTTGAGCTCTCCAGGGTTCAAGCAGCTTGCATTACACTGAAAAGGAGAGCTGGAGAAGGGTTAAGAAGGCACACAAGACCTCCTGTTTCCTATAATGCCTTCACTAGAGAAAAAAAACAGGGCTCATATATGATCACTCTATTTGTGGGCGCTGCACTATGCTAGGAAGAGATTGTTCTATGTTATCCATCAATTGCTACAGTTTGTTACAGGAACCAGGTGACTAATCACTTCTACGCCACCATGTAAAATTCGTTATGGGGATGTGCATTTAGTGTCCCACTCATACAGCATTTTCATAACATTATTATTTTATTATTTCTTCATCAAACCTTTTGTAAACAGGGATGAGAAATCTCTTTCATCACTATTGACAGTCAGTGAAATAAATCAGTAACAGGAGGAACATAACTAACCCACATCTCCTTGTTGAATGCAATGAATTTAAATTTGAACATCATGTTTTATGTCCACTAAGACCAGGGCTTTTAGTGTGGTGGTACCTCCCCTTGGGAATGCAGTTCAATTAACACCATGTAGGCACCTACAGTATTGGCATTTAGGCACCTGCTTAAGGCTTACCTGTTCACCCAGGCTTTCCCTGATATTTATATCTGATTTCCATGATCTGTACACAAGTGCCTTGAGTGCTACTTATGGCCCACAGACTAAATGTAGCTTTACAAATGCAGCATTTATGTATGTGTGGTAAAAATCAGCTGCATTCATATTGTCAACTGGACTATATTTTCTAATTACCAATTTTCCATAGCTCCCAGGTTAAAGTAGGCTATGCAATAGGGTTTGGGGATGGTGGGGAACTAATATATAGATGTACTTTATTATGCTGTGTGTAATAATGTTGACTCTCATAATCCCTTCAGTATGGTGAATCTTCTCAATTACTGAATTATGTAGCAAATTTGAAATTGTGTTATGCATCTTCTTTGGCATAATGTCAGCTGCTGCATATGGGTGTTTAAACTTTACTTTTGCCTCTTTGATTTATTTATGCAAGCAAGATTTGTCATGAATTTTAATCCAAGCAAAACGCTAAGACATCCACAATACCCTGTAAATCTGCCTTGCTGTAGCAGCAGGCCCTATGAAAAGAAGTAATGTAGAATAGTTGTAAGCTCTGCCAAGTCCGTTTCTTATCTTGGGCATTGTTGCATAAAATGCATATTATGTATTTGAAGGAAAAATATATCTGGAGTCTTTAGTTATATTTTAAATACAGAAGAGTAAGACCACAGAGAATATTGTGATTTCTAAGTTTTCTGACAGGGATCCTCTCACATCAGAAGTGCTTTCTTCACTGAGATATACACTGCTACAAGTCTTTATTCATTTATTTATCATGCTGCAATTCCCTAAAAAGAAAAGACTTATTCTATGCAAAAAAAAAAAGCTCCAATGGATAATGACAGATTCTGTTTAAATAACTGATAATAAAATTATTTTTGCCAGCTAGTTCAGTTATAGTTACGTGACAGGGTACTGTGTTTTAACCAGAGAAATTAATATTCAACAAAAGTAAGTAAAGAATAGGAACAGTGAAAATATTGAAAGTCGGTATGTAGGTTTGTGGAAGACAGCAACTACATTTGTCAAAGATTTCTAATTTGTGTAACATAGACTGATGTATGGATTTGTCAATTTCTGGTCCTTGTCTGTTTCACAGGTGTGCATGGATAGTGCACTCCATCCTGCTTCTACATTCATCTGTGCTTTTTGTACTTTACATGCAAGTTCATTTAAACATTTAAATATGAATTTTGAATCTATCTTCTCACAAAATACACATTTCTCAATGTATTTTATCCTGAAATATGCATGTGTGTGTGTGTTTTAAAGTAAAGAACTGCATCACAAAATTCGGAGAAGTGTGAAGCCTGAAGAGTGACTGTGTTCCAGTTACCACAGATTTGGATCAGGTCAATTCATATCAGATTTTGCCAAGAACAAATTCTTCAAGCATCCCTAATAATATAGTTTAGGTTACAAACAGATGGATTCTTTCACTTTTTGATTTCATATTGTTAAGAGGTCCTTGTAAAGAAACTATTATGAAACTTAATGGAAGAGACATAACGTAAGCCTTAGGGGCACTGGCTATTTAGGACTTTATGGTACATTTTGCTGTGAAATGAAGTGTAGCAAATATAATCCATACCAAAAGCTAGAAGATGTAAATCTGATTGTGAAGACTTCCATAACTGACTTTAGGACCATAGCTCAGCAGTATAGTACATGCTTTGCACGCGCATGATTGCAGGTTCAAAATACTACCATCTTCAGGTTTTAAAAAAATAAGGATAAGGTAGCAGGTCATGGGAAATGCCTCTGTCTTAGATCGTAGAGAGCTGCTGCCAGTCAGAGTAGGCATAACTGGACTAGATGGAAAAACAATCTTACCTAGTATACGGCAACTTTCTGTGCTCTCTCAGGTTAATATCCTGGTGTCTGTCAGATTACTGGAAGCATACTTTCTAAATGAGGAATCTGGAGGTTCATTCAGTGGTGCATAATAAAAAAAACTCTTAAGAGGTTTACATAAAATAGAATAAAATATTTATAAGAAAATATTGAAAAAATCAGCAGACTTTAAAACCAAGGAGACATATTAAAATGATCAACACACACATATATATAATCAACAGTTTAAAAAAACCAATATACATAATAAAAGTACATATTTGAATAGGTTTGCCTAAATATTGTTTTTAAAGCTGGCATCAAAATTAATACAATGCAAGCACCTGCTGATATTAATAGCCACAGAATTCCAGAGCATGGGTGCCACCATGTGAAAAGCTCAATTTCTTGCAAGTGGAGAATGAACATATGGTATTTGTAAAAGTGCCACTTCTGCTTTATACAGTCCACAGACCTGCTCACTTTTTTTTTTTTTTTACTAACCAGTAGTGGTGCAGATACCATTGTCACTGTTGCTGCTGCTTGCCCTCATGGGGCAGGGCTGGGGCAAGGTCAGGACTGTGCAGGTGCTGCAGTGGGAGTGACAGGTTGGCCGTGGTGGCCCCCAGTGGTGCACCCACACAGCCCCAACTTTGCTACCTCCCTGCCCTCCAACACTGTCCAGCTAAGCAGCAGTGGATGTTGGTATCAGGAGAGTAGCTCCATGGCTCTGCCCGACCACATGCACCACTGCTGCTACCAACCACCTAGTCTACTAGCCTACACCAAAGCAAAAATAGATCACCATTGTGGTATCTGCAGTAAACAGTCCAGAATGAATTGTGATAACCTGGAATTCTCTGAATTTAACATATACAAAATTAAACAGTCAAACCTCCAAAACAGAAGCAAATCCTGAATGATACTTGAATCACAAACCATGCACACACCCTTATATAATAATGTGGACCAGGGCCCAAAAGTTGTGGAGGCTTGCAGTTTGCCACACAACTATCTAGCTTCAATGTCTGTATTGAGGAGGTCTTATTGTTGCTCTCAAGAGCAGTTAGCTCTAAGATCAAACGTTAGACCCATCATTTTCACAAGAATTCTCAGCATTCCAATCTTTGTCCTATTCATTTAGTTAGTGATATGATTAGCTAAAAATCTTCTACTTCCCATTGTCAACAGGCCTTCACAGTCTTCAGATGCAAAGGGACTAGGATTAATAAAGAGCAGTTAGAAGAAGAAGAAGGCCTGATTCACACACATTGTAAACCAAAGTGTATGAATGAGGACCGAGCGGCAAAATGTTTTCATTCTTCTCTGCACATGTGAATTCACCCCGTACCCCCAGTGTCACTAGTAGTTGCCAAGCTGGAGTAAAATGAAATGTGACCTGCTCCCAAACTCATGTTGGGTTTAACTAGGCTTCTCTAGGTTTCACCTTGTATGCTTTGACACTTCCATGCAGGACAGGGACAACTACATTGCAGATAGCTTGTTGTGCTTGAAATCCCAGAGGATATTATTATTATTATTATTTTATTACACTTTTAAACCGCCCTATAGCAACAGGCTCTCAGGGCGGTGTACAATATGATAAAACCACATTTAAAACCAGCGAATGTGGATAAAACATGTAAATATAAAAACACATTAAAACAGATTAAGACAAAAATAGAACATACAACTAATTAACGATAACATTAAAATTAAACACAAAACCAAAACTAAAACTAAAACTAAAATGCCTGGGCAAAGAGGTAGGTCTTTACCTGGCGCCGAAAAGATATCAAAGAAGTTGCCAGGCGTATCTCGTCAGGGAGGGCATTCCATAATTCGGGGGCCACCACCGAGAAGGCCCTAGATCTCGTTGTTGCTCTCCGGGCCTCCTTGTGAGTTGGAACCCGGAGAAGGGCCTTCGACGTCGAGCGCAGTGAACGGGTAGGTTCGTAGTGGGAGAGGCGCTCCATCAGGTATTGCGGTCCGGTGCCGTTAAGGGCTTTATAGGTAAGAACCAACACTTTGAATCTGGCCCGGAAACGTATTGGTAGCCAGTGTTATATGATCAGATCTTTTAGTCCGAGTGAGGACTCTGGCCGCAGCATTCTGCACCAGCTGAAGTTTCCAAACCGTCTTCAAAGGTAACCCTACGTAGAGTGCATTACAGTAATCCAGTCTAGAGGTTACCAGAGCATGGATAACTGAGGCAAGGTTCTCCCTGTCCAGATAGGGTCGTAGTTGGGCTACCAGCCGAAGCTGGTAGAACACATTCCTTGCCACCGAGGCCACCTGAGCCTCCAGAGACAGGAGCGGATCTAATAAGATCCCCAAACTACGGACCTGCTCCTTTAGGGGGAGTGTAACCCCATCTAGAGTAGGTCGGACATCAACCATCTGGTCAGGGGACCCCCCCACCAGCAGCATCTCAGTCTTGTCAGGATTGAGTCTCAGTTTATTAGCTCTCATCCAGACCATTATGGCGACCAGGCAGCGGTCTAGTACATCAACAGCCTCACCTGAAGAAGATGAAAAGGAGAAATAGAGCTGCGTATCATCAGCATATTGCTGAAAACGCACTCCAAAACTCCTAATGACCTCACCCAGCAGCTTCATATAGATATTAAAGAGCATGGGGAACAGAACTGAGCCCTGCGGGACCCCATATTGGAGTACCCAGGGCCTCGAGTAATGCTCCCCAAGCACCACCTTCTGAAGACGGTTCTCGAGGTAGGAGTGCAGCCACTGCCAAGCAGTGCCTCCAACTCCCAAATCTGCAAGTCGCTTCAGAAGGATACCATGGTCGATGGTATCAAAAGCTGCTGAGAGATCAAGGAGAACCAACAGAGTTACACTCCCTCTGTCCCTCTCCCGACAGAGGTCATCATACAGGGCGACCAAGGCTGTTTCTGTACCAAACCCCGGCCGAAAGCCCGATTGAAATGGATCCAGATAGTCAGTTTCATCCAAAAGAACCTGGAGCTGGCGAGCGACCACACGCTCTAGGACCTTGCCCAGAAAAGGAACATTAGCTACCGGTCTATAGTTGTCAAGATTATCAGGGTCCAAGGAGGGTTTTTTTAGGATAGAAAGTGATGTTGCTTAGTATGGCCTTGGGATAACCCTAGGCCAGCCTTTCCTATTCTGGAGCCTTCCAGATGCTTCAGACTATATTTCCCCTCACATTTAACCATTGATCATGCTGGATAGGATTTATGAGAGTTGTGGTCCAAAATGTTTGGAGGGCACCAGTTGGGGAAGACTGTCTTAGACCATTTAATGGGGCACAAATGGGGCCCCAGGAGGTCTTCCATACAGGCACTGAGCAGACTTGCTTAGCTTTAGACTTGCTTAGCTTTAGTATGGTGGCAGCATCTCATGGTCTTAGGCCGTATCATAGGACAAGAGTAGGGAACCTTCAACTCACTGACCTAATTAGGCTTCCCAGGCTTTCCATTGGCCTACCAGGCCATTTAGGCTAAGCCATGCCAAATCTCTACACCTAATATCATATATAACATCAGATGTTGGGTAGGTAAAGTTGTGGCTGGCTCAAAAAGTGGTTTGCAGGCACCACTTGAACAGCTTATCAGCAGTCATAGTAACCTCCCTTGAACTTTGACAGGTGTCAGTCACCTGATGTCATTATAATGTCAGGTGATTGATAGGTGGCTGTGGTCCCACAGACCTATCAAAGTTGGTCCTCAGGTGGTGATCTGACCCATCAGCTGGATCCAATTTCTGACCCCTGGTTTAGGATTAATAAGATGCCCTGGTTCTACCCACCCGTAGCTTTTATTCAAATCAGCATTCCATTGTTACCTTTTCTTTTCTTTACAAATTTGCCCTTTTATTATTATATAATTATCTGTTTTCTCCTACTATTGTAATAATTTGGTGAGGTGTGTCGATCTCCCTCATTAACATTCAAGGTACATTTTAAAACATCCCTGTTCATCCCTGCATTTAGTGGCTATGGCATCCCCGCCAACGTGGGGGTGAGTTTGCCACCACCCATGCCCTTACAGAAGGCTTGGGAACATTCCGGAAGGGTTTGAAAGTGGATCTCGTGGGGATCCTTAACCAATGGGTAGAAGGGATGAGCAGGCTTATAAGCCAGATCCTCCCTTGAATTTTGCCTCTCTTTGCCTTGCGGCAGCAGCAACTTATTCTCAGTTTGGCTAAGAGAGACTCTACTTTGCACCAACCTCTTGCTTGGAGCGTTCTTCAGGGAACTTCTGCAGTTTCCAGCAACTTCAGCTGGCCTCGGTGTTGTGCCTCAGTTTTGATTGCAGGTTTTTTGAGAGTGGGCCGGTTCTGTGCGCTGCATTCCATGGCGGCTTTGTGCCTAGCCACTGGCCGCCGGCTGTGGCCTGCCCGGGCCCTAGTGGTGCCAGGAGGCAGGTTGCATGGGGTTCCGGCAGCCTTCACAGGCTCCGGTGGAAAGTGCAGCTTCACCGGGCAGCTTGGCTGAGGGTAGGGGGTGCCTTACCGGTGAGGATTAGCAGCTGTTGATTCATGTGGCAGTGCCCTCCTGGGCCATTTGGAAGAGGGCTTCTCTCAGTTGTGCTTCAGTGTTAACCCCACTCCATTACTTACTAACCGAGTTTGCTTTGGAACTTGTGTTTAGCCTGGCTGCTTGAAGCCTCCTTGTGCATTGTTGCGGGTGTGTTTCAACTGCCCCCCCAGGTGATAACACCCCCACTCCATTGGTTTGGTTCTGTCACCCTCCGCTTTCTTTTTCCAGGTTCTAGTTTCTTAGGGTCAAGGGTGAGCTGCTGAGGCGTGGGGGAATTTTAATTTTTTATTCAATCATAAATAAATAAATAAATATATAGATAAATAAATAAATTTATATATTTAATTATATGTACGCATTTGTTCTATATCTTTCTAATATACCAAAAAACTGCATTTAATTGCTCACATAATCAATATTGAGCATTATATATTTAATTATTTGACAGAGGTTGATGTTAAAAAGTTCATATATTAAAAAAATTAGTAATAATTTTATTATAGAGGTTATTCAGCATTTGCTGGGTTGGGTTATTGTTCTTGTTTGTTATTCTGGTTTTTCATATTCTTTATCTGCATTTTACATGCTCAGTCTAGTGTGCAGGGTTTGGCGAAGATGCCACCCAAGAAGGTCAAACAGAAGTGCGGTGTCAGCTTTTTGAAGAAGCCTGAGAAGTGCCCTACCCCACAGCAGTTGTCATTGGATGAAGAGGATGATATGGGAGTAGTTAGAGCTTTGGTTGCTAGAGTTGAGGCCTTGGAAAGGGAGCGCAAGTCTCCAGCTGATCCAGAAGCAGGCCCCAGTGCTGCACCGAGAAGTAAAAAGTCAGCAAGGTTGGCTTCTAAAGTTACTAAAGCTAATTTCCTTTCTGACCTAGTAGCCAGGATCGATGTCTTGGAGAAGGCCTCTACCAGAGTGGATTCTGTCCTGCCCAGCGACCGCACAACATCAGTCTCAGCGTCTCCAGTTGTGGCTTCGCCTGCTGGGTTACCTTTGCTGCCTGTGGCCAGTTCTTCAGCATCGCCATATTTATCAGCTGCACATCTTGGGTCCATAAACACTGTGGTTGCTCCTGAGGTTCCCAGGGCTATGGCTCCCACTGTGGTTGCGCCTCCAACTACTATGGCAGGTGAGCTTTCTGCACCACAGACCACTCATTCCACTCATGTGCAGACATATGGGGGGCTCCAAGAGCAGATGGCTTACATGGGAGGGCTCCTTGTACCTCTGCAGCCTCAACTTCCTTGGCCAGATGGCAGCTGTGATGCCACGGCAGGCTAATGTGGATTCTGGTGGCCAGTCCTCCACTCCCTTGCCCATGCCACAAGGGGTTTATCCCCAGGGCGATACTTCATTGCCTTTGGGTGATCACCTTTTGTTAACGACAAAGGAAAAGATTTGGAGGGGAGAGTACATAGATATATTTACCCTCCTCTTTCATGAGTCTGAGACTCAAAACAAGGATGCTCATGAGTCTAAAGATAAAAAAGCAGTGAAAAAGAAAAAAAGTTTATCGCATTTGGCCTAATTGGCTCAATGCCTATACAGTTTACATGGGTGTAATGACTCAGGTCTATCCCTCTCGTGCGTTGTCCATGATAAAATATCAGGACATCATTCATTGGGCTTTTAGAGATTTCTCTGGCACCTCATGGTTGCGGTATGATGAGAATTTCAGACAGCGTGCAGCTTTAAATCCGACGCTACACTGGGATGTTGAACATTTGGGTCTTTGGTTACGTTCTGTGACCCCGGCGAGACTGACTTTGGGTGATAGGGCCAATAGAGGGCACTTATTGGTGCGTGCACAGTCTCAGGCCTTTGGTTCCAGCCGGGGCCGCAGTGGGTTCAATCCCACCAAGTCTGCTGGAGCTTTAATAGCTCGGGACAATGTTCCAGGTGCCCTTGTAGGTTTAGACATGCCTGTGGATCCTGTGGTGGGAACCACCCTAGCTTCTGCTGTTCAAGGGCTCGACACCCAAACAGGGGGCTGGGGAACAGGTGCAGCATGGGTCAGGAGGTGGCGGTGGCTCGTCGCAAGGCTAGTAGTCCTATCAAGTTAGTCCCTCTTGCTAGGTGGTTGCAGCTCTATGCCGATAAAAGGGTGGCTGAGTATTTGCTGCGTGGCTTCTCTGAGGGCTTTCGCATTCCATATGTGGATCCAAGTGTTCCCACTTGCTCCCTCAATCAGGCTTCCGTTAGAGCCATGGCACCGGCGGTCATGGCCAAACTATGTAAGGTAATAGATGCTGATAGGATTTCAGGTCTATTCCCCTCCCCCCCTTTTCTGAACCTGAGAGTATCCCCCTTGGGTATCATTCCCAAGAAGCAACCGGGTGAATTTCGCCTGATTCACAACTTGTCCTTTCCGAAGGGAGATTCAGTGAATGATGGTATACCACCAGATTTGGCGTCAGTCAAGTATACGTCATTAGATGAAGCAGTTAAAGTGGTGCGTATGGCTGGCAAGGGCTCTTTAATGGCAAAGTGAGACATAAAGTCTGCCTTTCGCTTGCTCCATCGGATGTGGATTTATTAGGTTATAAGTTTCAGGGCCAGTATTATGTTGATAGAGCAATGCGGATGGGATGCTCTATTTCATGCGCAGCCTTTGAGGCATTTAGTTCTTTCCTTGAATGGGCCCTGAGGGAGCGTACTCACTCTCCCCTCATTTGGATGATTTTTTTGTTTGCAGGCCCAGCAGGCAGTTCTCATTGTGTGCATCTGATTAAAGCCTTCACAGATGAGTTAGGTATCCCTCTGGCTCCGGAAAAGTCAGAGGGCCCCTCTTCTTGCCTTACCTTTCTGGGGATTCATCTGGACATGGTGGAGCAGTGTTCTCGATTGCCAGCTGATAAATTGATTGCCCTGAGGGGCAATTCGTCCGTGAGTCTCAGTTAACCTGTCTTTCATTCTTTTCAGGTGTTTGGAACCTTCCTGTTCCAGCAAGGATTGTCCTGTGTGGGCATTCCATCTTATTTTGGGCCCACAAGAGAGCTGCTTCTTCGTTGGCTGGGACCCAGTTGCAGCTGTCAGTCCATGCCACAGTTTCCTGGACAACCAGGCATGGCATGATGTGGGGGGAGTTTTTGCCCACAATTTACAGAATTATGTCTTCTAGACAGCAACCCCATATCTTAGTCCTGCATTTGGGTGAAAACAGCCTAGTGCAGCATCCTGGGTTGGATTTGCTCTGTAAGGTCACACAAGTCCTCAGATTAATTAAGGGTTCATATCTGAACCTGATTATAGTGTGGTCAGATATGCTCAAGCGTAGGGTCTGGGGGGGTGCGATCTATCCCAACAGGATTGATAGGTCTCGGCGGTGGGTTAATAAGAAAATTAGGAACCTGGTTTTGTCACTCGGGGGTGCATTCATCCCTCATGATAGAATTAAGTTTTCTTATCCAACCCTTTATCAGGATGACGGTGTTCATCTTTCTGAGCGTGGATGTGATCTCTTTTTGGAGGATCTTAGATTGGGTTTGAGAGCATTGTTTTCTTTGGGTTGAGGGGATCAAGCTTCAGCTGATCCCCTCATGTGGCATGGAATTTGGGCAGGTGAGGAAGGTGGGGGTACAAAACAGGTGACTGAGGCATTTTATTAAAGGGTACTCACTAGGGAACCACCAGTCAGGTGTGGCTGGTGGGGATCTTGGGGGTGTCCTTGTGAGACCAACTTGCGCATCAGGGTGAATGCCTGTACGGCGGGGCTGGGGTGCAGAGGTTGGAAACACGTTATTGGCTCTACTAGCAAGGAGGGATAATTTCACCCACTTCCTTTGCTCGGGAGTCATGGTCTGTAGTGACTGACATGCCCAGGGAACTGGAGGGAAGAATCCCTCGCAGTTAGGTATCCTCACCTGAAGTAAGTTTCAATTTGGTAATTGGCAAAAATTGGATATAGCTTATAGTTGTTATATTTTAAATAAATATAACATTATTCCACAACTATGTCATGAGTCTTCTTTGGTGTGGTGGCAAAAAGATACTGTTCCTGGAAGCCTTAAAACCATTAGCTGTGAGGACATGTGTGATTGTTTTAAAATGTTTTAAAGATGTTTTTGCTTATTTTATTTTTAATTGTGGTGGTTTACTGTTTTGTTGTTTGCTGCTCTCAGCTCCTTTGGGAGGAAGGACAGGACAGAAATTTAATCCACACATTAAAAATGTTTTAAAACATTGTTCAGGTTCCAGTGCTAACCCATCCCTGAAATAGGCAATGGAACAAATAACTGCTTCTGAACTTGTTGAAATAATCACAATCAGTTTCCACACAGTTTTGAACTTCCAAATCAATATTGATAGCCTCCAGGCAATCCTGAGTCTCCAGCACTGTTCCTGTTAGCAATTAAGAAATGCCCTCCTGATGACTGTGAGAGAGGAAATAACAGGACAAATTATTTGTATTATTCATGCTGGCAACAGATTTTTTTTAGGGGTAGAGGGAAGAAAATTGGACTATTTTAATAACAGAAAAACAAATAGAAACTCATCTTTGAAAATATTAATGCATAAGAGAAAGCATCAATTTAGGTTACAATGTGTGCAGCAGCAACAGCTTTTGGCATAGATCTTCTTTTTCCCCCAGTGAGAGTTATGTAAAACCATGTAGCTTGCTGGCATGTAAGTTACGGCTGCCCTCAGGCTAACTTCTACACTTCACTTTTTGTACAATGTTCAAGTTTGGTTCTGTGGGATATGCATATTTTGCAAACAAGATCTAATGGAGGCTGTTATGCATTTGGCTGATGGTGCAGTTTTGCTTCTAGAGCAGCACACACACATGGTTCTGCTTTTGGAAGGCAGAGAGGCTGAACTTCTTGGGAGGGAAGAGAGGCTAAACAGTCAATTCATACAACCATATGTTTTGTGGTGGATATTACTGAAGCCACTGTGAGAGGATTTCTTTTGCCGCAGTCCTTTTGGGGGGCATTAGTCTTATGTATGTTCCATTACATGTTAAGATCAGCTGCTGGCTCAACCTGTATTTTGAAAGTTTTCCCAGACATAGCAGTGAAGGATCTCAGAATATACCAAGAGTAGTCACCAAGCCAAAATCTCTTCTGAAAATCAACTTACAGTAGTTTTACCATAAAATAGCATTGTATGGGTATGTGTATTAAAAACACTTCTAAATATTTTGAAAATCTCTAAGGTGTGATTATATATTATTAATATTTGATTGAATGAACTGTTCACTCCAATTGTGTTATTTCTTTGGCTTGGTGAAAAGCAGCAAGATCTCATGTACAAAGGCAATTATTTGCCCCAGCCTACTATACTGTTGTCAAGAGCTGCTGGAATCACTGTATCACTGCCCCATGTGGTAAACCACTCAACTGCAGGTAGTAGTCTTCTCCACAAACACCCTTCTGGACTGACTCTGCCTTCCCAGGCTTACCATTGAACCTTTCTGGGCAGGGAGTATTCACAGCTTTCTTTTCCACCTGAACCTGAAACAACAAGGTCTCTGTAGTCTCTAGTCCTGCCTCCTGTCTTGTTCTTTGCTCCTGCTTTGGCCATTTGTTCTGACCACTGATCTGTCTCACAGTTCCTGACTCCTGACTCATCTCAGACCGATGCCCACAGTCCAGCCATGGCAATTGTTTGGCTGCGTTTTAATTCATCATATTATTCATCATGGTCTACTAGCTGCAGGAGGAGAGGTAGCAGGCTTGTTGGGAAAAAAACAGGTTGACTTCAGAATCTGCACTCCTGCCAGATTCCACAGTGAGGTGGACCAAAGGCCACCTCTCTACTTAAAACAAAACAGATAATGCCAGCTGCTTAGAGGAGCAGCTACTGTGCAGGGCCTTATCTGCCATGAATTTGTCTAATCCTCTTTTAAAGTCATCCAAGTAGGAAGCCGTCACTACTCCTTGTGGGAATGAATTCCATAGTTTAACTACGCACTGCGTGAACAAGTACTTCCCTTTGTCTGTCCTGAATCTTCCAAACTTCAGCTTCATTAGATGACCCCAAGTTCTAATATGATGAGAGAGGGAGGAAAAATGATCTCTACCCACTTTTTCCACACCATGCATCATTGTATACACCTCCATCATGTCCCCCCTTACTTGCCTTTTTTCTAAATTTGAAAGCCCTAAATCGCAGGGCAGTTTTTCTAGACCCCTGATCATTTTGTGTGCCTTTTTCTGCACTGGAGTACATATTGCAGTGGAGCGCAGAACTTAGTGATACGGTAAGATTGGTAGTTGAAAGAATAAAAAAACAATGTTGATTACTACTGGGAAATAAAGCCATTCTGAGTACATGTGGCCATTATAGAGTCATGAGGGTATCACTCTCTCACACTATCACTGACTAGCTAGAAAGGGAAGGAAGTAAAGCCTGATTAAAATAAACCAGTTTTTACTAAAGGAGGAATCTATCAATCTTTCTATCACTCCACCCCACACACACACACACACACTGGTTCAGGTTATACTCCCAACGGTCTGAACTTTTTCCAGTTCTACACTATCCTTTTTGAGGATAAGCCATTCTTGTCACCAATTGCCTTTTTCCAATCAAGCATTATTTATATATTTTTTCCAGTTAGTGGATCATTTCATTAGCTTTCTGGGGATCTTCATTTGAGGGCATTAAGGAGATTTGAATTTAAGGAGATTTGTATTCTTTTTCTTTTCTTTCACTTTCACTTTTGTTTTTTCTGTGTGTTGCGTTCATTTTATACTGGTTTGTGTCTGCTTTTTAAATTTGGTATTTGTACAATACTTTTCATAAACTCTTTGTTTCTGCAGCTGCTTTGTTTTTTTTTTTTTTTTTTTACAATAATTTTTATTCAGATTTTCATAAAACATACAAAACAAAACCATAAAACATTCAAAGACAAAAAACAAAATCAAAAATAGTTAGACAAAAAAAAATAAAAAGTAAAATATTGACTTCCCATTTGTCACAGATCAAATCAGTTATAGGTCTACAATGTATAACAATCCTGTCTCTTAAATCATATTATAAAATCACTTTCCTCCAGTAGTTATCTTACTTAATCATCAAATCTCATAAACATTACTTTATTCTTTCCACAAAAAGTCAAAGAGAGGTTTCAATTCTTTAAGAAATATATCTATCAATTTTTCTCCAGATAAGCATGTCGATTAATCCATCTCATTAATAATTATAATAATCTTATTGTCATAACCATAGTCAAAATAAACATTTCGATTAATCCATCTCATCAGAGTCTATTAGGTTCAATAATTTCAATAGCCATTATTCTATTATCCCTATTAGTTCCATCTTCCATCTTCCATCTTCAATAGTCTTGTTAACTCCAGTAATTTCAGTGTCCAATCTTCCATTATCAGTATTCCGTAATAATCTTGCTGTCATAACCATAGTCATATAGTAAGAGTCTAATGGGAATTTCCTCTATCCCAAATATTTTCTTGCCATCCATTCTGAATAGGTTGCTGGAATACTGCAGTAAAAACATATCTCTGTTCTTTTTTACAAAATGTACTGGCTCATCTCTTGAAAGTTTTTCCCTTGTCACATGGCTGCAGTTAATTCCATAGGTCTTCTCCATATTAGGCTCCATCACATCATTCCAGTCCAGAAGATTATCCATGCCATTGACAACCTTATCTCCAATATCTTCATTAATTTCTTCAGAGATAACATTGAATTCCAAACAGTAGATTTTATTTCTAAAATCCATAAATTCCAAATCTTTTTCCTGTTCCACGTTTGTTCCAGGCTCCAGGGTCTCCTCTCTCACAGGGACCCCTATTTCTTTAAACTCCTGGATCATTTTGCACAATTCAATTTTCAGCTCCTTACAACCCTGTCGCAGGGTTCGTTTCGTTATCTCAATCTCATCCATTATTTTCTGAAACCTAGTTACTTCCAGATTCTCAGCCACTTTCTTGATTGCCATTTTAAAAGAAAAATATAAGAGAACCACTTCTTATTTCAGCAACAATTGGGTTAATACTCCAAACTTGATGACATCACAGTATAAACAGAACAGCCAGCCTTATCTCACTATGCTTAGAAAAACAAAATGTAGTTCCCAGGATCGAAACAATTAATGGCGTCGTCAGGAAACAGATTCGTCAAAATAAAATAAACCAAAAAGAGAGTAATCTCAGACAATATAATATTCTTCAGAATAGAAATCAGGAATAGAAATCTCTCTTCTGTGTATATCTTTAGAATGCAAATCCAGGACAGCTTTTTGCAACAAAAACAGAGATAAGCTGTTAATTAGTGCATAGCAGAGAAGAGTTATAGCTCACCGAAAAGATGTCCAAAACCGATCCATCTGGCAAATCTCCTTTTACTGCAACAGTTTAAGTCAAGTAAAAAAATATAGAAAGAAGGGTGCTTGCCTGTTAGTCCGTTCTCTCTCTAAAGAAAAGATGAACGTGTCGCTTTATCAGATAGAGCTTGTTGAAAATCCGTCCTTCCTTGTTGGCTGGACCTCGTCTCATAAATCAATGAAATCTAGTCCTCCCAACAAAAATAGGCTTTGAGGTTAATCTCTTCGTTTCTCCCTGCCCGGGAGAAGTTTCATCACTCAAAAAAAAAATGTTTTGACTGATTTATATCTGAATAAGCTTCTTTTGCGGCGGGAGCCCGTCCCAAAAGCAGGCACAGGCTAAGTCACCCTTCCCGGAAGTCTCTGCAGCTGCTTTGTTATGTGCCTTTAAGTCGATTACAACTTATGGTGACTCTGCAGCTGCTAGTAGGGTTTGGTTTTTTTAGGAGGTGGGCGGAGGGAAGAGGACTTGCTGGCTTTTGTCTTGCTTATCAACCCAAAAGGCACAAAGGGAGAGTAAAACAAATCCCTAAGAAGGCAGGAATCTATTCACAAAACCCTTTCCAATTTTTTGCCATAAATAATTTATTTTTATTATTCTTTAATGAGAAAGAGAGTCATGTCATTTTCATTATTCAGAAGTGATAGCGCCTGAAATGTTAAAGTTGTGTCAGAAATATAATGGAAGATGAAACATTTAATATCTCCAAAAACACATGACCAGTCTTGACAACATTTTCTATGGGATGCATTTAAAAGGCTTTGTAACATTCTGAGTGGTTTCAATTTTAATGTGTTTTGACTGTTCAGGGGAGTATATGGAAGTTAAAAAAGTAAACACACACACACTCACACTCAAATGCTTTGACAGTTGGCTAAATAATTATTTTGAGAACAGTCACAGCCACCCCAACTTCTGGAATCACAGCTACCCAGTTACAAGCTGCATTAGCATTATCTGGGACCTTTCCTGTTACATTGTTACATTGAGGCATGCTGTACTAGAAAAGTAAATTATGACAACAAGCCTACGTCTCCTCAGAAGTCTCATTAATTTCAAAAGGGCAAACTCCCAGATGAGTGGGCTTTAAGAATCCCACTTTGAAATACAAAAACCAAAAAACAAAAAGAGTTATCAGATTCTGTTTCTAGCATCCGTATTTCAGCTCGTCGTAACCGACTTGAAGGCACATAACAACAACAGGCATTTGCAGAGAGCCTTTCTGTTGCTGCTACGTAACTATATCAAAAAGATGATCTTGGAGATTGTGAAGATGACCAACAAGTGACACAATACAAAAAGAGTAGTAGTAACTCCCATGTAAAAGACTATTATCCAGTGTAATATCCTTTCTCTACTTCCAACCTCTAGAAACAACCTCATGAAACTCTAATTAAGAATGAGTACTCACAATTCCAGGTCCTTCAAACACAGAACCAAAGAAATCAGTAAATAACGACTCCATAGGTAGACAACAAGCATGCTGTTTAGCTTTGCCCATTGCTGAATTTTGCAAAGCTATTAACTGAGTATGCTCAGCCCCACTTTTTGCTTTTTGAACGGTAACACCACTTCCATACTAGTAGAAAGTGTAGGATGGCTGGAAGAAAAGGGCCATAGTTCAGTGGTAGATTCAAAATGGTAGATTTGAATGAAGAAGGTCTCAAGTTCAACATTTGGCATCTCCAGTTAAGAAATAATCGAACAGCAAGTGATGGAAAAACTACTTCTCTGCCACAAAAGAGTATTTGCAGTGGTGTTTTTTAAAAAACTTAGAAATATAAGACACTGCCTTATACTGAATCAGACCCATGGTTCATCTGGCTCTGTATTGTCTACACTGACTGGCAGCGACTATCCATGAGACATTCCCAGCCCTACCTGGAGATGCCGGGGATTGAAGCTGGGGCCTTCTGCATGCAAAGAAGATAATTTATGACTGAGCTACAGCCCTTCCCTAAAACAACCTTGCTTGCTTATTTATTTATTTAAAATCTTTATATCTCCATCTGTAAATTCCTTAGGGCAGGGACCTAATCTCTGTAAAGTACCAAGCACATTGATGGCAGCACATAAAGCTTTAATCTTCTGCATACATGTCCTCCTTAACAGATTGTATGCATGTGTATTTGGAATAATTTCTTGGATATAAAAATTATTCATTTTTTCATTTCTTAGCTGCCCTTCACAATAAAGCAGGGCTCCTATAACATAATAATTCAATATTAAATTCTTAGGTTAGGTTGCAGCAATATTATGACACAAGATTGTAAGTTAAAACAATTTACATCAGAATATTAAATAATAAAATCAGTTAACGTTTATAAGACGTATTATATGAAGTAGTTCGAAGACACAGCATCTTTCTTTGAGGCCAGTCTGGAGTATTCTGCTATGTAAAGAAACTGACAAATAGTTTCCAATGAATCATTCTGTATTCTTGGCATCTGATGCTTCATTAGCACATCTGAATTGTTCTAACTCCCCCTTGATATCCTGGATATAAATGTTTAGGATCATATAGGGAACAGGGGAAATAATTAGTCAAGGCACAAATTGCAGTTAGGGTGCCTACAACAATTGATATTCAAAGTACAGAGGCAGCTATTTGCCATTTGTGACTTGGAAAATCTCGACTTTGGGTTCATTATGGTTAAATAAAGCCTAATTTTATAGCTAGGAATGCATATATACCTTTTCAAATTAGATCTGGGTTAACTCCAGTCTGAAGAATTTGGTATTCCTCACTTAGGATAAATTGGAACATCTACATCTCTGTCATAACCTGCCTGTGGGCTTCTCAAGAGGCATCTGTTTAGCCATTATATGGCTATTTGGCCAACAATGTAGGGGCAAGGAGAAGTGTGAGCCCACAGATCACTCTCAATACCATGAATGGGGCATGAATGGGGCAATTCACTGTGAACAACTTCTCTGAAAGCCTTGATTCAGGTTTTTCGTGAGGGCTCTTTTTGAACTATACACAATTTGTCATGAATCCATGTCTCCAACACTAATAATTTTTTTTTGGGGGGGAACTAGGAAAAGATGGGTGCAGGCCAGTGGTTATAGTGGTATATCAGTTGTCTCCAGCAGGGGTGTAGTCATCCAGGGTCTCAAGGGGTCTTAGACCCCTTACTATTTGCAATCTGTTGCTCCAAGGAAAGTGGGTGGAGCTAAGACTAAGCCACCTTGTGAGGGCCATAGGTATAAATTCTTAATAAGCAAACACCCACACAAATAAATCCTGGCAAACAGGAACAAAACCCCAAAGAGTCATGAAAATTGTCGTATGGCACAACAAAGAGATGGTGCAATTCTTTGCTGCAGCTGCTGCTGTCACTTAGTCCATCAGCTGTCCAAATGGATGTGGGCATAGCTCTTGCCCAATGAATAGCTAGCATTTTGTCATAATGAGGTGCCAGCCACTGCACAAGTCACAACTCGCAAAACTAAGCTGACTTATTTATTTTAGTAAGTTACAATGAGTAGATGATATGAGCCGAAGAAACAGTCCTGGCTAACGCATAGCAAACAAATTCAAATTAGAAACAGGCTCCTTAAAGTTAATAGTATTTTCTTTGCCTCAGAAAGCTACACACATAAAAATGATAGAAAAGTTCAAGGCCTCTAGTTCAATAGAGAACCACACATTTTTAACACAAGGTTTTATTAACTGTGCTAGAGTGGTGAAATGAAGATAATAAATCTGGTGATTTGATCAAAGATTAAGTTAGGTAACAATACCTCACCTTCCTCCATAAGATGAACCCTTAGACTGAGAGAAAATGTTGGGAAAGTTTTTTGGAGTTGGCATTTCTTGTTATGAAATTATTATCATTTTGACATTTTGTAGTCACACAGCCCAAAGGATTGCTTCTTCATTGTAACTATCTGGTATCATTATGTACATCAGTACAAAGAAGATGCAGCCAGGTAACCAAAGTTCTCATTATGAGTTCTCATCTGGATGAGGTTACACTCCCCCTGAAGGAGCAGGTGCGCAGCTTGGGAGTCCTTTTGGACCCGTCCTTGTCACTTGAGGCGCAGGTGGCCTCGGTGGTACGGAGTGCTTTTTACCAACTTAGGCTGGTGGCCCAGCTATGCCCGTATCTGTACAGGGAACATCTTGCTTCAGTTGTCCATGCTCTGGTAACCTCAAGGTTGGACTACTGCAATGCACTATATGTGGGGCTGCCCTTGAAGACGGTTCGGAAACTGCAGCTTGTGCAGAATGCAGCGGCCAGATTAATAACCGGGACCAAGCGGTCGGAACATGTGACACCAATTCTGGCCAGCTTGCACTGGCTGCCTATACGTTTCCGGGCCCAATTCAAGGTGCTGGTTTTGACCTATAAAGCCTTACACGGCACGGGCCCACAATACCTGGTGGAACGTCTCTCCCGATATGAACCTACCCAGGCACTACGCTCAACATCGAACGCCCTCCTCCGGGTGCCTACTCAGAAAGACGCCCAGAAGGCGACTACAAGAAAGAGGGCCTTCTCAGTAGCGGCCCCCGAACTATGGAACACCCTTCCTGACGAGGTACGCCTGGCGCCTACTTTACTATCTTTTCGGCGCCAGGTGAAAACCTTCATCTTTGCCCAGGCATTTTAATATTTTAATATCTTAGCATTTTAGTATTTTAGTATTTGTATTTAATGTTGTTTATGTTAGTTATATGTCCTGTCTGTTTGTCTAACTGTTGTTTCAAGGATTTGGTGTTTTTAAATATTGAAATGTAATTATATATCTTCATTGGTTGTACACCGCCCAGAGAGCTTTGCTATGGGCAGTATAAAAATTGAATTAAATAAATAAAATAAATAAATTATTTGATATCAGTAATCAAATTGCGAGTGAAGGGGCGAAATAAGACAAGGACACATCAGCTTGGGTTGAACAAGGGCCACTTTATTAAACTATACAAAAACACATTTTAAAGTGACCTGCAGAGGGAAACCTAGGTGCGGAACTATCTATAAGCAAGCATCTTGCAATACAGCTCACGGGCGACCAGCCCCTGCTTGGGACAAGGGCAAGCCCCATCTGCTTACCCCTTCCGCCAGCCACACCCAGTAGGTGAGTAGGGGGGCCTTCTCAGGTCACCACCCCCCGGGGCCGCACAACCCTCAGGTGGATGAGTTAAGTTGGCCCCCAAATCAGCCCATATCCTGCCCTCAAGCCACAAAGCTCTGACAGACAGGCCTCTGGAACCGCCAATCACCTCCAAAGGTGCCTAAGGGGGCCACCGAGCTGTCCTTACCTATTTCCCTTTCTGCACCTTCCCGCCACAAAAAGGGGACAAATCTCTATTTAGTCCCCTTTTACCCACTGCCGAGAAGCACCTCTCGCAGACACCTCTGCAGGTCTGCCAAAAAGACGTTACCTGCGTCAGACAGGTGAACACCATCGGCCCTGTACAGTTCACCCATCCAATGCTGAATGCAGGGTGTGAAATAGCCACCTCCCCGCCCCAGAATAGCCAACCGAATTTGCCGGTTGACCTTCTTTCGCACTTCCATCCCTATCGGGCTTCAGACACCACGCCAAACCCTTCGCAGGAGTATGTCTGACCAAAGCAGACGTACACAAGGCCGACGTTGCCTTATTAACTGCATGCCATGCATGCCTGCCAAACTGAGGGCCATGCCCTTTTGTTGCAACTGAGAGCCATGCCCTTAAGTAACCGAGGCCATCGTTGCCTCCTGAACTGCATGTCCACACATGCCTGCCAAACTGAGGGCCATGCCCTTCCGTTGCCTCCTGAACTGCATGTCTGCACATACCTGCCAAACTGAGGGCCATGCCCTTCCGTTGCCTCGCCAACTGCATGTCCGCACATGCCTGCCAAACTGAGGGCCATGCCCTTAAGTAACCAAGGCCATCATTGCCTCCTGAACTGCATGTCCGCACATGCCTGCCAAACTGAGGGCCATGCCCTTCCATTGCCTCCTGAACTGCATGTCCACACATGCCTGCCAAACTGAGGGCCATGCCCTTAGGTAACCGAGGCCATCGTTGCGTCCCGAACTGCATGTCTGCACATGCCCGCCACCTGAGGGCCTTGCCTCAAATACTGAGTTGGGAATGACCACCACATGCGGAGATGTCTGCACTGAACCAAGCTGGCACAAAGTGGGTAGGAGCCCGTCCCAAAGTATTCCTCGCCAGCCAAGCCACCACACTGCAGCCCATTGACTGAGGCCTAACTGTAAGCCCAGGATAGGGTGCGCAGCTGCTCCATCCCTGTCCAGCAACATTGCCGGTCCATCAATGTTATACAGGTACAACTCCCTTCCATGGAGACATCTGATTGCTGGAGGGCCCGTCGAGACAAATCTCCCTTGGATCCGGCCACCACCTCACCTATCCTAAAAGCTCCAAAAACCAGCATAAGGGCTGCCGCCTGGAATAGTCTGGCTTCATAGCTTGAGGAGCATACTGTTTTTCACTGGCCCACCATACTCAATAAAATGTCCCGTGAGAAAGGGCAACGGGGATCGAGAGTGGCAGGGTGTTCTCTAGCCCACCCAGCTAACATACGGCGGACTCTGAAGTCCCTGGAATAAGTGGGGAAATCATCAGCCTTTACCTCGAAGTGCTTGGACTGAGAGGCCCAGTCTCCAGCCATTCACTAGGCAATCCCAGCAGGTGACTCACTGAATAGGCCACTCTGGTGCATAGCCCTTGCCGGCCCAGAAATCCTGGGAAAACCCCCTCCTGCATTCTGATAGCTGTTGAGCATGCTGGAGCGACAGACCGGCTTATGGCCATCTTTGACTCTGCTCCCCAATCTCCCAATGTGCAGTTGCACAGCACAGCTGAACCGCTCCACCTGAGTCTACCTTACCATGCCCCAAAAGAAAACATTAAAATCTGGGCACTAGAGAACAAAGGAACAGATAAGGGCCATAACCCTACCTAAAATGGACGGGAGAGTTCCCAAGCCTCACTGCCTATAAGTCCAAGCCTGCAGCCAGCACAAAACCCCTGATGCATCCACGGACCTCCAGTTCTACCTCCCAGCCCTACCTAGAGATGCTATGGACCTTCAGCCTGCAGTTCAGAGGCTCTAGCCCTGAGCTATGTCACATAATTCTACAGCAAGTTAGTTAGTTCTTCCCCAGGAGTGTGGGAAAACTAGACCAAATGATTTGGGCAAGAATATAAAATGTAACCTGCAGTTTGGCTCTAATTTCTTGATCAATATTTGATCACAACAAGCATTAAATTATTATACAGCCACAAACCTGAACCTGTAGTAAGGCTGTGGAAGCCCTGCTACGACCTCATAAACCACCAGAAAAGACCTCTAATACCTGGAGGGCAGACAAGAAACACTTTCTTGGCCTAACTGTCATGAAGCCCTTACTGACTGACCACATGAGTATGATTGGTGGTGAATTAGGTGGTATGCCCAGGAAGGTTAACACTGGGCAGGATGGTCCATTGACACAGCCATTAAGATGAACCAGTTACATAGCCATTCCATAATCTGTGACATCAGGTGTTAACATGCATCCAAATTTTTTTACCCTCTCGTCCCAACAGCCCCTTCAAGGAAGGAGCTGAAGAGCTCTGTGCGAGAATAGAGCAGCCTATATGTAATGCTCTACCTCATAGAATTGACTGAAAAGGCAAAAACCCAGCAGCTATAAATCCCCTTGTATCCCCACAGTAGATGAAAAAACAGATTAGATGTCATACTTTCCCATAGGCAGTGCATTAACTAACTGGTAGGAAGCCATTACTGATTGCCATTGCGTCTATGCCCAAGACAAATTTAAGAGCGCAGTCCCTTAAGGCAAGCCCTGAGACTACAATATGGGATCCAGAAACTGAAAGAAAACCCCATAACAAAACAAACCTCCCCAGGAACTGGACAGTCTGCAAGCAAGGTCCCAGTACCTCAAGCTTAACAGGGAGGAACGCTTTCCTTGAGCAGCTACTGCTGGGTGCTTCTCCTCCCTGCTGTGAGGGCCACTGGCCTCATATTTCCCTGTTTCACATAAAGAAAGGAAATAATTTATGAGTAAGCACACTTTCCCAGCCACCATTTTAGTGCAGCTAACCCAGTTCCCCAAAGCACAGATACTGGAGATATGGCGCTGCCACCCATATTTGGCCCACTGCAGCGGCCTCCCCCTTGTAGGCTTCCAAACACCTATCATAATAGATGTCCAAAATGCAAAATTAACATCCTATATCCCTTTCTAGTAAATGATATCATAAATCCAAGAGCAGCAGATGCTGAAGATGTGTTGCTGTCACCAATATGTGGCTGCAGGTTTTCCAACACATATCAAAATAGATGAGCCAATGCAACAGTTGCACGCTATATGTAATTCCAGGTAATGATATCAGAAGCCCTAACTAAAATGTAATTCCAGGTAATGATGTTTCGTTGTTGGTGCCACAATCCTCAGTAAAGGGGGGAAGAGTCTGCCTGGACCTTAAAAGGCAGCCCTATGTCAATAAGAGTCTAAGATCCTGTAATATGAGGGATCTCTATTAGACAAATCGGGCTTTCCTCTTTATTCCTATTCCCCAATCAATATGATTACCATCTGCTAAACTTTCCATTCCTAACTAAATTCAGGTAAATGCCTCTTCTGTCTCAGAGTGAACAAATAGCCTGAAATTAACACTTGGAATGCAAAAGGACCGCTCACTGAAGATACAGCGATTTACACATTTTCTAGCAAACTGTTATCTCCACCCTTATTATCATATAACTATGAAAGGCCCAAAGGCTAAAAAGGCTCACTAGGCCCCACCAATATACTACTATGTAGTATAATAATCATATAATTAAGTACTTCAAACCTCATACATGCCCAGGCCTAGCAAGAAGTTGTACCTATACCTGGGCCTAGCAAGAAGTCATAAGCCTCATGAAAGGGCTCTGCCATCACATCATTCCTCCCCCCTATAATAATATAATAAAGAACCAACCTGTGTATATCATCGGGGGGGCTAAGCTGGATAACCTGTGGGGGTGGGCAATCCTCCCCCTATGTCTGGGCCTAGCAAGAAGTCATAAGCCTCACAAAAGGGCTCTGCCATCACATCATGCATCCACCCTGTAATAATATAATAAAAAACCAACCTGTGTATATCATCGGGGGGGCTAAGCTGAACCTGTTGGGGGGAGAGTGCTCAGAGGGAACTTAAACTAGAAGGATTAGATACAATTTCTTTTGTTCGTCCCTTTTATTCTGATTTATTTTTAATTTCCCTTTATGTGCATGAGTCTGTCTTTAACCAGTGTATTAGCATGACTATATTTAATTTTGTTTGTATATCCAGTATAGTCTCATTTATTTTTAAACTTCCTGTGTCTTTCTTTTAACCAGCAGCAGCACTAACGTCGCACTGCTCAATAAAAAGCCTCAATCAACCCCTCCACAACTGCTAGGTGGGGGGGGTATCGGACGTGCCGCTGCTAGGCCCCACTACGAGGCCCACTGGTCAGGCCCCTTTACGAGGCCTGCCCCAGTCGCAGCCACGCCGCAACACTACCACCCACAGCTGTTGGGGCTCCCAAAACCCCCTCTGGGGGTAACCAATTAGGCCTAATAGGCCCAACCAACGCCGACTGTCCTGCAGCTTTCTCTGCTATGTCCCTCGTTGTCCTCTCGTCGCTCGTTGAAAGAGGAGGTAGGAGGGGCGGCCTGGCCTTAAATAGGCCCATGGCCCCTCCCCTCCCTGCTGCACATCACACACACATAACGCTGTGACACATGACGTTGCCCTTAACGAAGATGGCCACGGCAGCATCGCTCCCTCTTCGCAACTATGCCCCACTTATCCATGCTGCGCCGGTAAGCGGGGCTTCATTTGGGGCTAGGGTTGCCAGGTCGGAACCATTCAAAAACCTGAGAAAATGGGGGTGGGCCCTAGTGACGTCACAGGGCGGGCCCTAGTGACATCACGGGGCGGGCCCTAGTGAGGTCATTAAACGTGATACATTGTATCAACCACAGTTGCTTGGAGCATACCATTCAAAAAAAATTCTCTGGAGATTAAAATAGAAATCTTACCTAAAATAGGGTGTTCCTAGGTCCATCTGAAGTGACAAGGTCATTCTTTCTCACAAGTTTAGGGTGATGCAAAATGGAAATGGACTGCCTTCAAGTTGATCCCAGATAGGGTCTTCATGGTAAGCAGTATTCAGACAGAGGTGGTTTACTATTGCCTTCCTCTGAGTCTGAGAGGCAGTGACTGGCCCAAGGTCACCCAGTGAGCTTCATGGCTGTGTGGGGATTCAAACCCTGGTCTCCCAGGTCACAGTTCAACATGTTTAGGGAACATTTAATATAGCTTACTTGCTTCTGGCAAGAAGGGTTTACGTGCCCTCAGGCCAGGCCATTATTGGAAGAAAGGAGCTCAGTGTTGCAGAGATGTTAGATGGGAGCACAGATGGATGCCCCTGAAGGCAGCAACTGTAAACATGCTTATTAAGGAACTAAGCCCCATAGAACTCAATAGGAGTTACTTCTGAGTAGATATGGTCGCAGCCGTGTTAAGGACAAGGGAGGGCAATCTAGGCAAAACAGACAAATAATTGGGTGTCAGAACAAATTAAACCAGAACTATCACTAGAAGCTAAAATGATGAAACTGAGGTTATCATACTTTGGACACATCATGAGAAGACGTGATTCACTAGAAAAGACAATAATGCTGGGAAAAACAGAAGGGAGTAGAAAAAGAGGAAGGCCAAACAAGAGATGGATTAATTCCATAAAGGAAGCCACACACCTGAACTTGAAAGATCTGAACAGGGTGGCTCATGACAGATGCTCTTGGAGGTCGCTGATTCATAGGGTCGCCATAAGTTGAAATCGACTTGAACATAACAACAACTGAGTGACTCACAGAATAAAGAATAAAATGCAAAAGTTAAAAATATGGCAACACAATAGTTAAAAGTACAACAAACAATAAAATGCACCATAAATTTTCCTTCCTAATAGAGGAAAACAAAAACTACTTGCAGCTCAGATGACAGAATATTATACAAACACATAACAAACAATGAGAGTTATTTAAAAAGCCTGGGTGGGCCTCTCTGGGGAGGCTATTCCAAAACAGGGGTGCCACCATTAAGAAGGCCACTCCCTGCCTCACGTCACTTGGCAGGGGCTCAAGGAGCAGGGACTCTGATGGAGAGGCAAACCTGTGGGAGCCCTCCAGATGTCACTGAACTACAACTGGAGCTGATGGGAGTTAATTTTGGGTAAGTATATGGTGTGGTGTACAGAGCCAGTGTGGTGTAGTGGTTAAGGTGTTGGGCTACAACCTGGGAGACCAGGGTTCAAATTCTCACACAGCCACAAAGCTCTCTGGGTGACCTTGGGCCAGTCACTGCCTCTCAGCCTCAGAGGGAGCTTCATAGGGGTGGTAAACCCCTATGAATGCCGCTTACCATGAACACCCAATTCATAGGGTAGCCATTAAGTCAGGAGCAACTTGAAGGTAGTCCATGTCCATTTCCATATGGTGTGGCAGCTGGCCCATGAGGCCAAAGGGGGCCCTCCTCCCTCAGCCTCCCTGCCTGCCCCCTTACTTACAACCAATCAGGAGACACCTCTGCCTGCCGGGGCTCTGGGTCCATCTACTGTTGATCTTCCTGCCTTCTCCCCTGACAAATCCAATGGGGGACAGCACTTTATTTCGATTGATATTATATCCCACCCTTCCTCCAAAAGGAGCCACCTTTAAACTGGGACACACATACGTCTTCCTTCTGTGCTGGCATGTGCCTCTGGTGCGGGGTGAGCTATCCAGGAAGATTTTGCAATGAAATGGAAGTGAATGAAGAAAACAGGAGAACTATTATGTGTTAGCTTTACAGTTGGGGGTGCAAAGCAGCTCTTGGTCACCCACCAGAAAGGGGCACAGGGCGGCACCTCAGCATGACAAGAGTCACTCACTCACTCACTCTCTCTCACACACAGAGAGTCAAACAAAAATCAATTTAATTCATACACACAGTGTTGTGCAAAAGGCTGAATGGGGTATACGGCGTGGGATTCGGGCTCCCTCCCTCCCCCCATAGCAGAAAGGCTTCATTTAGCTGCAAACAAATATGTCTAAATTGTTAGAGTAACCAAGTCACAGGCACTCTTACTCAGAGCTCCCCATACTCTCTCTCTCTTTATCTGCCCAAATTCTGGCTCTGGGTTTAAGGAGCTGTCCTGGTGCCCACTTTGTGGGCTTTGGAAGGGTGTGTGGTTTTTAGAAAGAAGAGAGTGGGTGGGTGGCAGTGAAGGATCACCTGCCCTTGCAACTTTCAAATGTGTCTTTTGGATCACAGGGAAATATCCTTCGTAAAACCAGTCTTTCAAAAAACCCTAGCCAGGACACCATCCAACCTCAGGCTCATGCATTCAGCTGGGCTTGCTATCAACCCCCCTTTTATCTAAAGTGCAACCCACTCTTTCTGGGCATTTCTTTCTTCCCATACTGGGAGGCTCCAGAAGGGGGGAGGGCACTTGGCTCTCTCCAGCCTCTCTCTTACTCTCTCTTTCTCCAGCATCTCTCTCTTTCTCCAGCATCTCTCTCTTTCTCTTTCTCTCTCCAGCATCTCTCTCTCTCTCTCCAGCCTCTCTCTCTTTCTCCAGCATCTCTCTCTTTCTCCAGCATCTCTCTCTTTCTCTCTCTCTCTCCAGCATTTCTCTCTTTCTCCAGCATCTCTCTTTCTCTCTCTCTCTCCAGCCTGCCACCCACAGCAGCAGTGGACACCGGACGGGGCCAGCTCCTTCTTAGCCCCGAGGACGCTCGGCCACTTCACCCCTCCTGCTGTGGGTGCCGCTGGGCAGCCGTGGCCATGATGCCCCCCCAGCCAGAGATGCTGCGGCCGCCGCCGCCGCCGCCACTGCCAAGCTCCATCGTGGCCACTCCCACCCAGTGCCGCCCACAGCAGGAGGGAGAATGACAGCGCCGCACTCGCCTGACCAGCCTTTTAAGCAGCACCCGCCTCGCGTGCCTGGGGCCAGCCCCTTGTTCCCACTCCCGCCCACCCCTGTCCAAGGCAGGCTGCACCTCTGGCCTTGGCCGCAGGGCGTCTCTGGGCACGTGCAGAGTGTCCTGGCCTCGCTGCCTGGGAAGACAGAGCCTGGCCCCAGCAGCACCAGCTCTCCCTGCCTCAATGACAAAGGGCAGGAAGGCGGCCAGCCACACCCGTCACGCATGCATGTCAATCACACATGCGTGGCTGAGGGGGCCAATGAAAAGCCGGAGATCATCCAGTTTAAACAAAATATTGCTGAAGGCCGGAGACGGCCCCCTTTTGCCAGAGACTCCGGCAGAAAACCAGAGACCTGGCAACCCTATTTAGGGCCTATTTCACAAAAGGTGGTCTTCTTACTTGCATGTAGGAAAGCAAGTCTATACCAATACACCACAAGACATAGCACAGCACAAGACACAACTGATTTACAGCATTAAGGAGCAATCCTAACAAAATTCATCCAGCATGAAGTACACCAGATTCAACCAAGTTCAGGAGTGAGGCTACTGCTGGTTTAGCCAGCCCAACACTTATGCTACCCTTTTCGTCAGTGTAAATTCTGCCAGGTTGCCAGGTCATGTGGTTGAGCTGAACAGAGCAAAGATCCATCATAAGTCCCTCCCCTCACTCAGCCCCACCAAACCACACCACTAGAATGTTGCCTGGCTGCTGAGCCAAAGACCTGCCAGATCCTAACTCACTCATCCCGGTGGAGCTTGGGTTTGAATTGCTCCCTTGGAAGCTTACTCCCAATTATGACTTCCCAACTGGTGAAGATGCACTAAAATAGATACATTCATGATTTCTGAACATGACAGTGTACATGGCTATTCATGGGTTTTTTTGTTCTCCTCCAATGGGTTTACCCATGCACACTGTTACAGAAAAAAGTTTGTGTTAAATGACCCCATGCAAGAAAATCTACTTTGTGTTTCTTAAAGAGATCACAAAATAGACTTCAATATGCTTTTATATTTCCAGTATGGAATGTCTCACAGTTTGAATGTTAGTATCAGTGCATCAACAAGAGCCAGTGAGACCTCAATCCCAGCTACATAATTTTGGAATGAAGGAAATCAGCAATCAATATCCAACACACTCTATGTGGGGCTGCCTTTGAAAACTGTTTGGAAATTACAGTTGGTTCAAAATGCAGCAGCCAGAATGTTAACTGGAGCACGGCGCAGGGAGCATATCACCCCTGTGCTTTATTGACTCCACTAGCTCCCAATTTGCTTTTGGGCCCAATTCAAAGTGCTGGTTCTGACCTATAAAGCCCTAAACGACCTTGGACCAATGTACCTGAGGGACCACTTACGCCCATATGTACCTGCCTGGAATTTAAGATCATCTGCCTCTGGACTCCTCTGCATGCCTGGACTGAAAGACATTAGACTGACAGGCATGCGAGAGAGAGATTTTTCAGCTGTGGCCCCCAAGCTTTGGAACACCCTACCCCAAGAAGTCCGCTCTGCTCCCTCCCTGATGGTTTTCCGGAGACTTCTGAAAATGATCTTGTTCTGGAGAGCGTTTGGGAGGGACTGAACATAGAGCCTGACACTGATTTTATGATTTTATGCCCTCTACGTTAAATTTTACCCTTAAAGTCCCCTTTAGTACCACTCCCTATATATATGTGTGCGTGTATAGTATTTTATGTATTTTAATTAATTGTATTTTATGTATTTTAATTTATTTTAATGTTTTTGTGATTTTATTGTTTACCATTTTATTATGTACGCGTTTGATTTTATTTTTGTAAGCCACCCTGAGTGTCCTATTATAGGGTAGATGGGTGGGATAGAAATATTTTAAATAAATAAACAACATAACAGCATTTAGATTAAATAGTTACACAAATGAATTATGGTTGTTTCCCTCTGTAGGTACTATATTCATTTTTTAAAAATAATGTTTGAAGGGAACAAAGCATTCTTAACTTCTGGAAAAACAACCACAATTTTTTACCTAGGATATCTTAACAACAGAACTCAAAGAAAATGCTCCATTAATGAAATAATTAGATTTTACATGTCCACCACCCAAGCAAACATCTAACGCATTGCTTTAACTGTGTGAGTATTTAACACATTATTTCTCAGATGGCCCCTACAATCATGCTGTTTATACCAATGTTCACTGGCAACTTTGCACTCAGTATATATAATTTTATTATTTGAAATTAAAAGTCACAGGGCTGAAATAAAAGTGCATGGGTGGTGCCTTGCAATATTGCCCCTAGAGAACAAGAGGCCAACAGGACGTGATTTGGTGCCAACAGGTTGCTGGGAACCCAACTAAACAGAGCAGTAATAAGTCAACACAGTGGAGCTTTGCTGAAAGATGTGATCACACCTCCTAATGTGACTCCATGGCTCTGTTACTTACAGCTAAATTACATTATTATGACTTCATTGTTGAATCCCAATTCTCCTAATTATAGCCTAGAGATCTATTATTTGATTTTGTAACACCAAGTGCTTCTTTTCTAAATCATGTAATCTCTTGTAGCTTATTAATGTCAGGTTTGCGCACACATAGGGACTTGGTTGTTTGCCAGGCAGAATCAAATTTTCAAATTTTCACTGTGTTATGTTGCAGGGATTTGCTTGTTACAATCTAATTATATTGGCACTGAAAGCAAAATTATATTATAAACCACTTTAACTCTTTCACTGGAACAGATTTGCATATGTTAAGTGTCCTCGTTGCCATTGGTTTATTAGCCTTTTCATCAGAAAATATATCTTGGAATTGTATGCAGAAGGCAAGAATTTCTATGTCTTCATTGGAATGTGGCTTTCAATTCATCAAACCGCTTTCTGAAAGTATGGGTTGTGCATCCAGCATTTAGTAATGTGAACATGTAAGAGTCCTGTGGTACCGTAAAGATCAACAATTTTATTGTGGCATAAGCTTTCATGGGTGAAAGCCCACTTGCTCAGATAAACAGCAGTGTGTGCGCATCAACCACTTTGTTCATTCCTACTTGTAGGAAACCTACTTGAAACCATGGATTTCATACACAGTAAATGACAGCAGCCACAGTCCTTGAATCATGTCGTCTGGAGCACAGTGTCATTTACTTAACATGAAATTAATATGGATAGTTGCTTGCATCTGACAAAAGTTGATAATAATCAATCATTCTTCTTAAATGACATGGTACATTTTCCTACATCCCAGCATTGAACTTGTTCTAGAGCAAAGAAGCCTGTGCATAGGCTGTAGACTGGAGAATGCTCCTTGAGCTAAGGTACCAGGAAGTTGACCTGAATGTCACATCCTGCTTTTCCAAGTACAAAATTAATTAAAAGATGCACTGTGCAGTATGGTTCTCCAGAGATCATGGCATCATAGGCAAATAATAACACTTTCTAAGATCGAATCCTTAAAACAGAGGTCTAAGCTTAGACCTGCAGGCTGAATGTAGCCCTCCGGACCCCCCTATCTGGCCCTTGGGACTCTACCCAGAAAACATCCCCAGATCACACCCCTCAGTGGCCTTGCTTTGCACCCTCTTCTGCTGATATTTATCTTGCTGGAATATGCCTTTGAACAGTTGTAATACCTCTCGTTTGCCTGGATGGAGGATGGGGACAGGTGGGTATCTAGCCACACCCACCTTGGCAACATCTACCAGTGGTATACAGCCCTTGGAAGGTTGCTCATGAGGAAATGTGGCCATCAGACTGAAAAAGGTTCCCCATTCCTGCCTTAAATCTATAACAATCAAAACACACAAACAATTATTATTTTCCCATTGCTGCCTATGTTGCCAAACTCATCATGTCTAATGACAGAGGCCAAAGGTGAAATATTGGAACAGGAAGTACTCTCATCAGTGTGAGTGTGGAGGGAGATCTGTGGTGCAGGCACCACTCTATCCAGAGCCCTGCTGCCTCCCGCCATTGATCAGGGTGGGAGGTGGAAGTGGTGGATATTTTGTGTGTGTTCCCAATGGATCTTTGTTGTTTTGAATTCTCTCCCCATTGAAATTAAGTGGGCAATTAACTGTGTCACCTCCAGTCTGACATAGTTGATGTAGGCCATCAGGGAAATGAAGGGGTTTTAGATCCAGGAGATTGAAGGCTGTCTCCAGCCCACCCTGGTGTATCCTTTTTGAGGATCTACCACTGGCAGTATATCTATGCTTGCTGAGATCCTGGGGTAGTTTACAATAAATCCATTATAACTGAAAAAGCAAATACTTAAATAAACAGAAATCCAGTTTGTTAAAATAATAATGCAACCATCAAATAAATACTGTGGTCCTCAAAATAACCCTGACCTGAATAATAAATTATCTCCATGAGCATGGGTGAAAAAGATATGTCTTTACTTGAAGCCCAAAGGTACAATTCATACCTCCAGGGGGAGAGAATTCTATAGTTGGGGTGCCATTACCAAGATGGTTCTATCCTGTGTTACTGCACAGTGGGCTGCACCTATTGGTGGGACACTGGAAAGGGGTCGCACTGCTAAATCAAGGCCTGGGTTGGCTGATATATAGAGAGAGGCTTCTTCAAGTACCTAGGTTCCAACACATTAAGGGCTTTATATGGTAACATCACTACCTTAAATTGGGTGTGCAACTAGTGCAGATCATGCAGAATTGCCATTATATGCTTCTGCATGGATATGCCGGTCAGAACTCTGGCAGCTGCATTCTGCACTTTCTTCTGTTTTGGACTGTCTTCAAGGGAAGCCCTATGTGGAGTACATTACAGTAATCCAAACATGAACTCACCAGAGTGTGGACTATTGTGGCAAAGCTAGCCCAGCTTCATATATACTTTCTTACCGATGAAGTTCTTCTCTGCCAATGGAGGGGCACTTCCACCCCATCTAAATCCATTCCTAATGGAGGTTCTGCAAGGTAGGATTGCACTCTGATTTTCTCATATATAATTTATGTATTCCTCATGCATTGAATCTATTGTCCATCACATCTCTTTTCAGCCAAGAAAGACCATCCAATGGTGCTGCTATCAATTCCTTTTCTAACAAGTATTCTTTATTGAACTTGTCCTCTGAAAACTAAAATATTATTATTACATTCATATCCTGTCTTTCCTCAGGGTGGCATCCATAGTTACATCATGGATGTAATTTGGCCAGAGAGAGAGAAAAGGTCACCCAATGAGCTTCATGGCTTAGTAGGGATTTGAACATGGATCTCCCCAGCCCTGGTTCAATATGTAACCACCACACTACAATGCATTTCAAACCATACACTGCCCAACAGTGTCAGTTTTATTCATACAGAGGTATCAGTTTTTAACAGGGTAACCTAAGCTCCAGGGAGGTTGAATTATTTAGCTAAGAGCTCATGGCAAACCCCAAGCCCTTAGTTCTGGGCTTTAACTGAAGAGCTGACCTTGTTACCTAATTGTAATATATTTCCCTTACTTATTATTAGGGTAGTAATAGACAAATCAAGAGGGCCAAGTATTGTGAACACGAAAAGCTGGAACACAAATAATGGCTCATTTGCACTCTAATTGTTTGCCACACAGTGTTTGCTCCCCAGCAAATTCATCTGGAAATTATTTTAAATGATTACTTTGTCCTTACAGAGTTCCTTTTAGAAGATGTTTCAGGCCATTTGTGGCAATGTACACAATCAGTACCTTGATACTGGGCAGAAAACTAGTTTTTACTCATTCCACTCTACTGCATACATTACATACCTTGTCAAAAGGGATGGGCAAATCTGTCAGTTTGTTTCTCATTTTTGCAGTCTTAAATTCAGTTCTTGACATTTCCATATCAATTCATGATTTTTTAAAAAAGTTCTCATGGAAAATGCATTAGCATTTTAGTGTGAATGTAATATACACATTTTTGTATGCAATCTTGCTTAAAATACAATTTTTTGCAAAGCATTCCCCCCCATACAATGCATTTTTGTATGTTATTTTCACTATTATATACGTTTTGGACACATTACTTGGCTGGAGAACTGCACTGAAATTTGGAAGAAGTGTGAATTCTGAAGGATGGCTTTGTGTCAGTTTGCACATTGTTTTGGAAAGTGTGGATTTGGTAGATTCCCCTTTAAATGCAAACAGAATCCTGTTCCACTTGCCCGAGCACAGCCTGGGTGGGTGGGGCGTATTTGCAGCTAGGGGTTGAAGCCCCGGTCGCCATGTTGGAGGAGGGCAGCAATTGCGCGTCACACATTGAGTGCCCGGATGGTGTGCTGCGTGAGGGGGTTGGGGCATTGGAGCTTATTTAAGCCCGTGCTGCCTCCCTAATCCTCCTCTTGGTGAGTGACAGCTGGACAGAGGAGGAGTGGCATTCGACAGAGGAGGACGGAGCGGCATTCGCAGGAGCAGTGGCCATTTTGTGTGCCACATGTGGACAGCGCCATTTTGTTGGGCACTGCGGTAATTTGAGCCTTTAGCTGCAGCACATCCTAGGCCTTTGGATCATCCAAGGGCTTGGGGCAGGCTGGGATTAGGCCTCCCTTAACTGGCAGAGGCTGGGGGGTATGGTCAATGTTTGGGGAGGCAGTGGAGGTGGCCTTTGGACTGGACGTCGGATCTGCTATATAGGGTTTGGGCCTTTTAAGTCATACCCCCTTAGCCCAGGGCAGATTGTAGGAGAGAATGTGGCACAAGCCTTTCAGGCCTTTCAATTCCCTCCCCCCATACACCTGGGATAGGTTTTGGGCCTTTTACGAACCCCCCATGCCTGGGACAGATTATAGGAGAGGAGGCTGCACAGGGCTTTCGAGCTTTTCAATACAAGCCCTATTTCCCCCTTTGGTTGCCGAGGCTGGGTGTGAATTCAGCCAAGGTAGGGTGTACAGGACAGGGTAGGGCTGTGGGTTAGGTCCTGGCAGGCTTTATTTGCCATTATGCAGGGCTCTTTGGTTAGGCTGACTGCCTCTTGCTAGGCTCGGGCTTATATAAGGTTTGAGGTACTTTATTATACAGCCACGAGAGTGGCTGTATACTATAGTCAGCGGGGATTTTTCACATTCCGCAATGTTAAATGGAAAATATCCCCCCATGCCATTCTGAGGCTTCCCATAAGCTCACAAAACAAAACCTTACAAAACTTATAGTTCTGAACTCAGAAACGCTTGCTTAACAACCCTGTAAATTTTTATGGCGATACACAAAACAGTCAGAGAGAATCGAGAGTTCAAAGTCTAAAAAGAGAGAAAAAAACTCAGAGCCATTTTGGACTTTTTTCTGTGAGTTCTCATAATCTGTTGAAATTCATTAAAAATCAGCCATGTTCACAGTGTACCTGTAATTCTAATACTGACCTTGCCCCATACTCTGACCTTCATCTACTGCAGTTTAAAAGTTAAAAAAATGCCTGGTTGATTTGTAATTAATTTAAGAAATTTTGGCTGGAAGCCTATTATAACGTGGGGCATGCTCAGTAAGGACCAACTGTCCATGTTCTAAAAGCCTCACAGCTGCTGGGCTTGGCTAATCAGAGGGCCACACCCACGCCAGACTTGATTTCACTTGAGACAGTCATGGCTTCCCTCAAAGAATCCTGGGAAGTGTAGTTTGTGAAGGGTGCTGAGAGGAGACTCCTATTCCCCTGAGAGAATGGTTAACAGTCAGCCACTCTGATTAAAGGTCTGTGAGAGAAACAGGGCGTCTCCTAACAACTCTCAGCACCCTTCACTAACTACACTTCCCAGGATCCTTTGAGAGAAGCCATGATTGGCTTTGAGCCATGGCTTTGAGAGAAGCCATGATAAATTGTTTTTAAAAGATGTGTTTTTAAATTTGTATATATTTTTTAATGTTTTTACTTATTGTAAAAAGCCCAGAGAGCTTTGGCTATGGGGCGGTATATATATACACTAAATAAATAGATAAATAAATAATGATTGTCCAAAGTGTAATAGAGGCCTGGTGTGGATGTGGCCAGGGACAGCTTTGTTTTAAATTTGGGTGGGAGGTAGGGTTGCCAGGTTCAGGGCCTGAGACTGATCCTGTATCTTTAGGAGAAGAGAAAGTCAGCCAAGTGCCGGTGTTCTTGCAACATTGTAATGGGAAAAACCACAAGGTAGAATTGTGCCTTCCCCCTGCCCAACTGTGAAAGATACAGAAGACGTCTTGGTTGGCAGGCCCAGCCTGGTCAGTTTTACATATCCTAATCATGATTGCATAGGAGTATATCCGATTCAACTCAATAATCATACAAATGATCAGACCTGCCTTTTCCCTCCTTCCCCTTTCCTCTCCCTTTCTCCTCCCCTCTTCCTTCTTCTGCCTTCCCTGCCCACTCCAGCCCTCCGTCCCTCCCCCCAGTCAGTTTTACCTATCCTAAACATGATTGCACGGGAGTAAATCCCACTGAACTCAATATACATGCAAATGACCACATCTGTCCTTCTTCTCCCCTCCCCCTCCTGCCTGCTCCCATCCCAGTCCTCCCCTCTGCCTTTCCACCCCTCCCTCCTCCCCCTCCTCCCTCCCCATCCCCTGTGGTCAGTTTCACCTATCCTAAGCATGATTGCCTGGTGTGTGTGTGTAAATCCCACTTAACTCAATAAGCATGCAAATGATCAATCCATTCTGACTTCCGGGAAGGGTGACTTAGCCTGTGCCTGCTTTTGAGACGGGCTCCTGCCTCAAAAGAAGCTTATTCAGATATATCAGTCAGATTTTTTCTTTTTTTGACTGATTAAACTTCTCCCGGGTAGGGAGAAACGAAGAGATTAACCTCAAAGCCTATTTTTGTTGGGACGACCAGATCTCATTAATTTATGGGACGAGGTCCAGCCGACGAAGGTGGGACGGATTTTTAACAACAAGCTCTATCTGGAAAAGCGAACGTTCATCTTATCTTCTAAGAGAGAACGCACTAACAGGCAAGCACCCTTCTTTCTATATTTTTCTTTTACTTGACTTAAATTGTTGCTGTTTAAAAGAGATTTGCCAGATTGATCGGTTTTTGACATCTCACTGGGGAGCCATAACTTCTCTCTGCTACTCACTAATTAATAGCTTATCTCTGTTTTTGTTGCAAAAAGCTGTCCTGGATTTGCATTCTAAAGATATACACAGAAGAGGGATTTCTATTCCAGATTTTTATTTTGAAGAATATTATATTGTCTGAGACTACTCTCTTTTTGGTCTATTTTATTTTGACGAATCTGTTTTCTGACGACCGCCATTAATTGTTTCGATCCTGGGAACTGCATTTTGTTTACTTAAGCATGGAGAGATAAGGCTGTCTGCTCTGTTTATACTGTGATGTCACCAAGTTTGGAGTATTAACCCAATTGTTGCTGAAATAAGAAGTGGTTTTCCTATATTTTTCTTTTAAAATGGCAATTAAGAAAGTGGCTGAGAAGCTGGAAATAACTATGTTTCAGAAAATAATGGATGAGATTGAGATAACGAAACAAAACCTGCGACAGGGTTGTAAGGAGCTGAAAATTGAATTGAGTAAAATGAAGCAGGAGATTAAAGATATAGGGGTCCCTGTGAGAGAGGTGACCCTGGAAGGGGTCCCTGTGAGAGAGGAGACCCCGGAGATTGGAACAAACGTGGAACAGGAAAAAGATTTGGAGTCTATGGACTTTAGAAACAAAATCTATTGTTTGGAGACACAGGAGATTAAAGACATAGGGGTCCTTGTGAGAGAGGAGACCCTGGAGACTGGAACAGGGGTCCCTGTGAGAGAGGAGACCCTGGAGACTGGAACAGGGGTCCCTGTGAGAGAGGAGATCCCGGAGATTGGAACAAACGTGGAACAGGAACAAGATTTGGAGTCTATGGACTTTAGAAATAAAATCTATTGTTTGGAATTCAATGTTATCTCTGAAGAAATTAATGAAGATTCTAGAGATAAAGTTATCAATGGCATGGATAATCTTCTGGACTGGAATGATGTGACGGAGCCCAATATAGAGAAAATCTATGGAATTAACTGCAGCCATGTGACAATGGAAAAACTTTCAAGAGATGACCCAGTGTATTTTGAAAAAAAGAACAGAGATATGATTTTACAGCAGTATTTCAGCAACCTATTCAGAATGGATGGCAAGAAAATATTTGGGATAGAGGTAATTCCCATCAGACTCTTACTATATGACTATGGCTTTGACAGCAAGATTATTATGGAATACTGATAATGGAAGATTGGATACTGAAATTACTGGACTTAACAAGACTACTGAAGATGGAAGATGGAAAATGGAACTAATAGGGATAATAGAACAATGGCTACTGAAATTACTGAACCTAACAGATTCTGATGTGATGGATTAATTGAAATGTTTATTTTGACTATGGTTATGACAATAAGATTATCATAATTAGTAATGAGATGGATTAATCGATATGCTTATCTGGAAAAAAAAATTGATAGATATATTTCTTAAAGAATTGAAACCTCTCTTTGACTTTTTGTGGAAAGAATAAAGTAATGTTTATGAGATTTGATGATTAAGTAAGATAACTACTGGAGGAAAGTGTTTTTATAATATGACTTAAGAGACAGGATTGTTATATATTATAGACTTATAACTGATTTGATCTTTGACAAATGGGAAGTCAATATTTTACTCTTTATTTTTTATTTTTGTTTTTTTTTTCTTTTTTCTTTTTTTCTTTTTGTTTAACTATTTTTGATTTTGTTTTTTGTCTTTGAATGTTTTATGATTTTGTCTTGTATGCTTTATGAAAATCTGAATAAAAATTATTGAAAAAAAAAAAAGCAAATGATCAATCCATTCTCAGCAAACTTGCACAGGATCCCATTTCTTACCTCCCGGATTAAAAAGCAGGGAAATTCACCAATAGGCAAAAAAACCTTGCAGTTTAAGAATGTACCTATAGCCCACAGATATTTCTACCAAACTTTAAAAAGCAGGGAAATTGGGCAGCTATAGTGAATGCACCAGGGGAGCAGGAGACCTGAACTCCTCTCTGAGATATTGTACTGCCCTACAAAGTTGTCAAAATGCAAACACCATTTGGGTTGGTCTTTCACAGTCCAATCCACTTGCTGTGTAGCTTGGAAGAATTTGGTAACATGTGCCTCTGAGCATATGGTGAGTGGTGGCAACACCTGCCATCTCCAAAGATGGAGAACTATATTCTTCTAGAAGAAAAGGTCAGGGGGCTGCAGCAATTCATAGACATCCTGTGACTTATCAGAGAAGATGAGGACTTCCTCGATAAAACACAAGAGGAATTAAGGGAGCGACACAAAGTACAGGAAGAAAGTGACAAGGAAGAAGAGGACTGCAACAGCAACAAATCCCCGTGGAGGACTGTCACTCTAAGGGCAAGGAAAAACAGGAGGGAGTCAGAACTGCTGCAACTAACAAATCGCTTTCAGCATCTCTCGACAGACAGCACCCCGGAAGAGCCTCAACAAACTCACCTGCATCAAGAGACACTGACTGCAAAGGAAGACTCCACACCCCAGAAGAAGGAAGCTCATGCAACCACCGCTCGCGGCAAAAAGAGGAGGGTGCTGGTGGTTGGAGACTCGTTGCTCAGGGGGGTGGAGGCACCGGTATGCCAGCCGGACAAAATGAATTGGGAAGTCTGTTGTCTCCCTGGGGCACGCATCCGGGACGTCACTGACAACCTGCTGAGGCTCATTGGGAAACAAGATAGGTACCCCTTTCTCCTCATCCATGTGGGCATGAACGACACAGCCAGAAACACCTTGGAACAGATCACCTCAGACTACGAGGCTCTGGGTAGGAAGGTCAAGCATTTGGGGGCGCAGGTGGTCTTCTCTTCAATTCTTCCTGTGAAGGATAGAGGACTACAAAGGGAAAGGAAGATACTGCAGGTCAACGACTGGTTACGCAGATGGTGTTGACGGGAGAGATTTGGATTCTGGGACCATGGTCTAAGCTTCTTGGAGGGGGGACTGTTGGCAAGAGATGGGCTGCATCTCACGAGGACTGTGAAGAATCTCTTGGGCAGAAGTATGGCAAAACTCATCAAGAGGGCTTTAAACTAAAGCCTCTGGGGGATGGAGATGATAGCTTAAATACCAATCCAAAGACAGTGGGTTGTAAATGCAACGATTTGAAGGGTACAGGAGACACTGGGAGAGAGGAAGGGATGCACGGCAAAGCTCACGGTATATTAACGGAGGAATCCAATCAGGACAAAAGAGACTTCTGCTGTCTATATACCAATGTGCGGAGCTTGGGAAACAAGCAAGGGGAGCTTGAAGTCTTAGTGCATCAAGGCAAATATGACTTCAAAGGAATAACAGAGACTTGGTGGGATGACTCCCATGATTGGAATATAGCCATTCAAGGATATAGACTCTACAGAAAGAATAGAAGCAACAGAAAAGGAGGGGGAGTAGCGTTATACGTCAAAGACAAATACACCTCTATGGAAATCCAAGAGAGCGAACAAAGTGGTCCGGTAGAGACCATTTGGGTAAAAATAAATGGAGAAACAAATAAAACCAACATGGTAGTAGGTGTCTACTACAGACCCCCTGGCCAAGAAGAGGTGGTAGACGAGGCCTTTCTCAAACAAATCTCTGAAACCTCAAGGAGGCAAGAAGTAGTAGTGATGGGGGACTTCAACTACCCGGATATCTGCTGGGAGACAAACTCTGCAAAGCACAAAGCCTCCAACAAATTTCTGATGGGCCTTGCTGATAATTTCCTCTTTCAAAAAGTAGAAGAAGGAACAAGGGGATATGCAATCCTGGACCTGATCTTAACTAACAGGGACGAATTGGTCACGGGAATTAAAGCTGTCGGTACCTTGGGGGAAAGTGACCACGTAATGCTGGAATTTGCGATTCTGGGGAAAGCCAAAGAAGAAGATAGTCAAACATGGACCTTGGATTTCAGGAAAGCTGATTTTAGCAAGCTCAGGGAAATGATGGGTAGGATCCCGTGGCTAGATAAACTAAAGAAAAAAGGAGCCCAAGAAGCGTGGGAGTTCATGAAGAACGTATTACAAAAAGCGCAATTGCAAACAATTCCAAAGGGAAAGAAAAACGGAAGACAGCAGAAAAAGCCAATGTGGCTACACGGAAGACTGGTGGAGGAGGTAAAAGTAAAAAAGAGCATGTATAAAGAATGGAAGGAAGGACGCATCACCAAGGAAGAGTACTGACGAGCGGCTTGGGCTTGCAGGAATAGCATAAGGAAAGCTAAAACCCAGAATGAGCTGAGGCTGGCGAGGGAAGGGAGGAACAACAAAAAGGGGTTTTTCAGATATGTTCGAAGCAAGAGAAAGACCAAGGAATCGGTGGGACTGCTGCTCAATGAGGATGGCAAAATGTTGACAGATAACAAGGAAAAGGCAGAACTGCTCAACGCCTATTTTGCCTTCTTTTTCTCCCAAAAAGGGAACAGTGTGCAACCTTGCATCGGTAGCAATCTCAGTAAGGGGTCGGGATTGCAGTTTGAGATTGATAAGGAGATAGTCAGGAAATACCTAGTTAACCTAGATGAGTTCAAATCTCCAGGGCCTGATGAACTGCATCCCAGAGTATTGAAGGAACTTGTGGATGTACTCTCGGAACCTCTTGCCATCATCTTTGAGAAATCCTGGAGAACAGGAGAGGTGCTGGAGGATTGGAGACGGGCAAACGTCGTCCCGCTCTTTAAAAAGGGTAAAAAATAGAAAGAAGGGTGCTTGCCTGTTAGTCCGTTTTCTCTTTGAAGAAAAGATAAACGTATCGCATTAATCAGATAGAGCTTGTTCAGAAGTCCGTCCGGCATTGCTGGCTGGACCTTTTCTCATAAATTAATGAAATCCAGTCCTCCCAACAAAAACAGGCTTTTGAGGTTGATCTCTACATTTCTCCCTGCCCGGGAGAAATTTCATCAGTCAAAAAAAAAATGTTCTGACTGATTTATATCTGAATAAGCTTCTTTTGAGGCGGGAGCCCGTCTCAAAAGCAGGCACAAGCGAAGTCACCCTTCCCGGAAGCTCTATCTGATTAATGCGATACGTTTATCTTTTCTTCAAAGAGAAAACGGACTAACAGGCAAGCAGCCTTCTTTCTATTATTTTTTTTACTTGGTTTAAATTGTTGCAGCAAAAAGATTTGTCAAATGAATCAGCTTTAAAGAACTTCTGGGTGAGCTATAACTCTTCTCTGTTATTCACGAAATTAACAGCTTATCTCTGTTTCTATTGCAAAAAGCTGTCCTGGAAGTGCATTCTAAAGATATAAACAGAAGAGGGATTTCTATTCCAAGGAACATTATATTGTCTGGGACTGTTCTCTTTTTGGTCTATTTTATTTTGATGAATCTGCTTCTTCATGACGCCACTAACTGTTTTGATGCTGGGAACTAAATTTGTTTTGTATTCTTGAACATAGAGAGATAAGGCAGGCTGCTCTGTTTATACTGTGATGTCATCAAGCCTGGAATATTAACCCAATTGTTGCTGAAATAAGAAGTGGTTCTTCTTTATTTTTGTTTTGTTTTGCTTTCGTGGTTTTAAAAATGGCAATCAAGAAAGTGGCTGAGAATCTGGAAGTAATTATGTTTCAGAAAATAATGGATGAGATTGAGATAACGAAACAAACCCTGCGACAGGGCAGTAAGGAGCTGAAAATGGAACTGAGCAAAATGACGCAGGAGCTTAAAGAAATAGGGGATCCTGTGAGAGAGGAGAATGAGATCAGAGATGAGAAAAGAAAAAATAAAGGGAAGATACAAGCCCTGGAGATTGGAACAAATGTGGAATTGGAAAAAGATCTGGAGTTTATGGATATTAGAAATAAAATCTACTGTTTGGAATTTAACGTTATCTCTGAAGAAATTAATGAAGATATTAGAGATAAAGTTATCAATGGCTTGGATAATCTTCTGGACTGGAATGACGTGATGGAGCTTGATATAGAGAAAATCTATGGAATTAACTGCAGCCATGTGACAATGGAAAAACTCTCAAGAGATGAGCCAGTGCATTTTGTAAAAAAGAAGAACACAGATATGACTTTACAACAATATTTCAGCAACTTATTCAGAATTGATGGCAAGAAAATATTTGGGATAGAGGAAATTCCCATCAGACTCTTATTATATGACTATGGCTATGACAGCAAGATTATTATGGAATACTGATAATGGAAGATTGGACACTGAAATTACTGGACTTAACAGGACTATTGAAGATGGAAGATGGAATTAATAGGGATAATGGAATAATGGCTATTGAAATTATTGGACCTAACAGATTTTGATGAGATGGATTAATCGATATGTTTATTTGGACTATGGTTATGACAATAAGATTATTATTATTATTAACGAGATGGATTAATCGACATGTTTATTTGGAGAAAAATTGATAGATATATTTCTTAAAGAATTGAAACCTCTCTTTGACTTTTTGTGGAAAGAATAAAGTAATGTTTATGAGATTTGATGATTAATTAAGATAACTACTGGAGGAAAGTGATTTTATAATATAATTTAAGAGACAGGATTGTTATATATTGTAGACCTATAACTGATTTGATCTGCGACAAATGGGAAGTCAACATTTTATTTTTTTGTTTAATCATTTTTGTTTTGTTTTGTTTTTTGTCTTTGAATGTTTTATGAAAATTTGAATAAAAATTATTGTAAAAAAAAAAAGAAGTCTGTTGGGTGGACACAAGAAGCTGGGCTTTTTTCTGGTGCCACTGAGATACTAGAACACCCTGTCCAAGGATGGGCCTAGCTCCATTCTTTTTTGCCATCCTCCATGTTTGCCTTTCAGCAGACTAACATTTATCTCCTCCATCAGGCATTTTAGGTGCTGCCTAGTGAACTGGACTTCACTGGTGCACTGCTGATTATCTTTTAATTGTATTACATTTTGTGTGTGTGCACACATGTGTGCAATTTTGCTTGCTCTGTTTTAATTGTAACCCGTCTTAAATATATTTTTTTCTTTTACAGAAAGGCAGATTTAAATTTATGTAAAATAAATACTTTCCATCTACAAATTTTAAACTTCTCTGAAATCCCAAATTAAAGGGACATTGTAAAGGTCCAAGTTTTTCTTCATATAATTTACACAGCTGTCCAATTAAATCATCATCCTAATTATTAAAGCCTGTTAAAAAGACATTTTTTGCTAAGGGAGTTAGACACTTTATTTATTTATTGTATTTATATACCGCCCCATAGCCGAAGCTATCTGGGCGGTTTACAGTAACTAAAAACATTAAAAACAAATATACAAATTTAAAACACATCTTTTAAAAACAATTTAAAATACAATTTTAAATTCTTTTAGAACAATTTAAAAACACATGCTAAAATGCCTGGGAGAAGAGGAAAGTCTTGACCTGGTGCCGAAAAGATAACAGTGATGGCGCCAGGCACACCTCGTCAGTAAGATCATTCCATAATTTGGGGGCCACCACTGAGAAGGCCCTCTCCCTTGTTGCCAGACTCCCAGCTTCCCTCGGAGTAGGCACCCGGACGAGGGCCTTAGATGTTGAGTGTAGTGTACGGGTGGGTTCGTATCGGGAGAGCGTTGTAGTCCCAAGCTGTGTAAGGCTTTATAGGTTAAAACCATCCCCTTGAATCGAGCTCAGAAACATACAGGCAACCAATGCAAGTGGACCAGAATTGGTTTTATATATTCGGACTATCTGGTCCCTGTTACCAATCTGGCCGCTGCATTTTGCCCAAGCTGCAGTTTCCGAACTAAATAATAAATAAATAAAATTTTATTTATTAGTCGCCCATCTGTCCGACTTAATGGACACTCTGGGCGATGTACACAATATAAAATACAATATCAACATATTCATAACAATCACAGTATTAATATCATATCATCTAAAAAACCATCCTACACTGATACAGTATAAAACCTAACCCACCCCAGAGATCCCATAGGCCTGCCTGAAAAGCCAGGTTTTTAAGGCGTGGCGAAAGGTCATCAGGGAGGGGGCATGCCGAAGGTCAAAGGGAAGCAAGTTCCAGAGGGTGGGGGCCATGATCGAAAAAGCCCTCTCCCTGGTCCGCACCAGCCTAGCTGTTTTCACCGGTAGGACCGAGAGAAGGTCTTGCGAGGCTGATCTCGTTTGGCGGCATATTTGGTGATACTGGAGGCATTCCTTCAGATCTGTCTTCAAAGGCAGCCCCACATAGAGTGCATTGCAGTAATCTAACTTGGAGGTTACCAGAGCATGGACAACTGAAGCCAGGTTATCCCTGTCCAGATAGGGGCGCAGCTGGGCCACCAACCAAAGTTGGTAGAAGGCACTCTGTGCCACCGAGGCTACCTGAGCCTCAAGAGACAGAGGCGGTTCTAGGAGAACCCCCAAGCTACGAACCTGCTCCTTCAGGGGGAGTACAACCCCATCCAGGACAGGTTGGACATCCACCATCCGAAGAACCACCCACTAGCAGCATCTCAGTCTTATCTGGATTGAGCCTCAGTTTATTAGCCCTCATCCAGTCCATTGTTGCAGCCAGGCACTGGTTCAGCACATTAACAGCCTCACCCGAAGAAGATGAAAAGGAGAAATAGAGCTGCATGTCATCAGCATACTGATGGCAACACACTCCAAGCTCCGGATGACCACACCAGATGGTTTCATGTAGATGTTGACCAGCATGGGGGACAGAACTGACCCCTGCCGAACCCCATACTGGAGAATCCAGGGTGTTGAGCAATGTTCCCCAAGCACCACCTTCTGGAGCCGACCCGCCAAGTAGGAGCGGAACCACCACCATGCAGTCCCTCCCACTCCCAACTCAGCCAGTCTTCCCAGAAGGATACCATGGTCGATGATATCAAAAGCTGCTGAGAGATCAAGGAGAATCAATAGAATCACCCTCCCCCTGTCTCTCTCCTAACAGAGACAATCATACAGGGCAACCAAGGCTGTTTCTGTGCCAAAACCAGGCCTGAAACCTGACTGAAATGGATCCAGTTAATCGGTCTCATCTAAGAGTGTCTGGAGCTGGCCTGCAACCACTCATTCATGGTTCTTTGCCATGAGTGCAGTAGAGCATTTATACAGAAGAAGAATTCTTCAAATGTAGAAGTAAGTTTTATTCTAAAAGGTTTCTCAAATATGAAAACATGCTGTTGAAAAATTCCAGTCTCATAAAATGAGCATTTACTACATTGATTAACAAAAGAGAAAGATATGAATATTGTTAACGCTCCTTAAAAAGCATTCAAGTAAGCAGCAGCAGGAGGCTCGACAAGCACTATGAGTCACAGTTCTGTGCACTACCTCTGCTGCACGGGTCAAGCAGTGCAGGGGTGCACCAAAGAAGATGGTAACTTGACTGACCGTTTGGAGGAACGCTCAGAAGTAGTACCTGCCCTTAAAAGGTGGCTGACACAAAGAGACTAATGGCTGAGTGAAGATATTCAAAATGAGCTTCTTGAAATTATGGCTCAAAGACTGCAATGTGACATCATTAAAGGGGTAAAATTGAGCCTTTTTTTGGAATAATTGCTGATGGGACAACAGATGTGACTGGAGACAAGCAGTTTACACAGTGTCTGTGTTGGATAGAGAGTGAACCATTGAAGATACGAGAAGAATACCTTGGTGTTTATAACCCTCCTGATCTACAGCTTGTACTCTCTTCACTGCTGTGAAAGACATGATCATTCAACTGGGCTTGATTTTCATGCTTTGTGTGGACACTACTTTGATAGTGCAGCTAACATGTCTGGGCGTTTCTCTGGTGTTCAAAAAAAGATCACCGATATTCAACTCAAGTCAGTTTACATACACTGCAGCAACCACTCATTAGATTTGGCTCTGCAAGAGGTTGCCTGCAGCTGTGACATGTTTGGTGATGCACTAAGGATGGATCAAACATCATCTTAGTCTCAGTAAAATGAAAGGGCATCTATTCCAACATTGTTCTTCCTGAAACCATAGAAAATGCTGAAGGGATATGTAAACCAGTCTCCTTCCTTTGTGTCCAATATGTTGGGCTGTCAGAGTGAAGTCCATACAGAGGTTCCTTGAGAACTATGAAAGAATTCAAGCAACACTCCATGAAATCCTGGAACACCCAGGGTCCTTCCAAGATGACAGAAGGGCGACAATAAAAAGCTGCTACAAAATCCTTGGTAAATTTGAAACGGCATTTGGGCTAAATACATCCGTAGCAGTGTTTGGGCCATGTGAAGAACTTGCAAGAACACTACAGAGCACCAAATACAATGCAGCAGGGGCAAAGCAAGCAGCCAAAATGTATATTTGTACCCTGTCAAACCTAAGATCAGAGAGTGCATTGGAAACAATTTGGCAAGACACAAAAATTGCTGCTGAGAAACTGGGCTTGAAGACGCCGCAAATTCCAAGCGGTAGAAAACCACCAGTATGTTTTAAGCATACAAAGACACCAACACCACCAGTGGTCCTGGATGCAAACACTCTCCAGAAGGATTTCTTTGATGTAATTGACCACATAACATCTGAAATCAAATGTCAGTTCAACCAGCCTGAAATGGACCAATTAGTGAAACTGGAAAATGCTTTAGTAACTGCTGCATGTGGAAGGCATTTCAGCAGCACAGAAGAGCTCAGAGAGGCCTTTGGTGTGACTTTGATTTGAACAGGCTTCTGGCACAGCTGTTACTCCTCCAAACAGTCATTCCAACTGGAGTAAAGACGAAGACATCTCACAATCATAGAGACAACAGCCTCAGACAGTCCAAAATGTCTTAGACCAAGTCAACATGCTGATACAGCTCTTACCGTACTTGCATCAGCAGCACCATGATAATGTTCTTTCAGTGCTCTGAGAAGACTGAAGACATACAGTAGGACCCCACTCACATGGCGGGTTATGTTCCAGACCCCCGCTGAAAAGCGAAAACCGCCGAAAAGCCTAACTCATTGAATAGAATGGTGCACGATGCCCGAAAACCACCGTAAAAGCAGAACAAGCGCCGCATGAGTGGGGCTTTAGTCTAATTGCATCTAATTGAGACCACTGCATTAGCGAAGCGCTGTAAAGCCAAGTGCTGTAAAGCGGGGCCCTACTGTACCTGTGTAACTGCATGACACAGAAGCTCCTTACACATCTGCTCCTTCTTCATGTGCACAATCAAAAAACTGGCCAAATTCCTTTGGAAAACATAATGAATTAATTCATCACCAGAACTGCTAACGCCAAGCCATCTTTGGCTTAAGTGAGCCACAGTAATGTTTATGGTTTATTAAAACACAAACAAGGAGTCTGTGGCACCTTAAAGACTAATACATTTATTTAAGGTGCCACACACTCATTGTTTGTATTTTCATATCTCAGACTACTTCTCTGCCACCATTGAGTCTGCCCAGTGCTGTCTGGCGATGCTTTTTTGGGTGGTTAGGGGTCTTTTGGGATCTGGCCCGACACCAGACTCTGAACCATCAGTTGCTCGCTGTGAAATGTTTGCGAGGCACTTCGCAGATAAAATTGCTTGCATTTGGATTGACCTGGACTCCTCGTTAACTACAGTTGTGGCAGATGTCCCCGTTGCTCCCTCTGGTCATTTTTCCATGGATACTTTTCAGCTTGTAAAACCTGAGGATGTGGACAGGATTCTGGGAGAAATGAGGGCCACCACCTGCTCGCTCAATCCTTGCCCATCCTGGCTAATTAAATCCACCAGATTGGGAGTAGCTGGTTGGTTGACATATCTGATTAACACCTCCCTGAGGGAAGGCTCTATGCCAACATTGTTGAAGGAGGCTGTGATTAGATCTTTGTTAAAAAAAGCCTTCACTAGATCCTGCGGATCTTAATAACTTCCGGCCAGTCTCTAATCTCCCCTTTCTTGGCAAGGTGATTGAGAGGGTGGAGGCGGCTCAACTCCAAGTTTTCCTGGATGAATCAGATTATCTAGACCCTTTTCAATCAGGTTTCAGGCCTGGTCATGGAACAGAGACTGTCCTGGTTGCCCCGCTTGATAACCTACACTGGGCATTGGACAGGGGGAGTGCATCCCTATTGGTGCTGCTGGACCCCTCGGCAGCCTTTGATACCATTGATCATGGTATCCTTCTGAGCCGTCTCGCTGGGATGGGCCTAGGAGGCACTGTTCTACAGTGGCTCCATTCCTACCTAATGGATAGGACCCAGAAAGTGGTGCTGGGAGACTTCTGCTTGACCCCCTGGCGACTGGCCTATGGGGTACCTCAGGGTTCCATTCTGTCTCCCATGCTGTTTAACATTTATATGAAACCGCTGGGAGAAGTCATCCGGAGATTTGGAGTGCAATGTCATCAATATGCTGATGACACTCAACTCTATCTCTCCCTTCCAACTGATGGCAAGGTGGGACTGCTCATCCTAAACCGGTGCCTGGAGGCTGTGAAGGGCTGGATGTGGGCGAACAAACTGAAACTTAATCCAGACAAGACAGAAGTGTTGCTGGCCAAGGGAAAAACTGCCCCAGGGATAGGGTTGCAACCTGTTCTGGATGGGGTTGCACTCCGCAGTCTGGGAGTTCTTTTGGATCCTGCCCTGCTGCTGGAATATCAGGTGGCTGCAGTAGCCAGGGGTGCTTTTGGTCATCTCAAAATGGTCTACCAGGTGCATCTGTTCCTGGAAGCAGCTGACTTGGCCACGGTGACACATACATTGGTGACATTGAGGCTCGATTATTGTAACACACTCTACGTGGGGCTGCCTTTGAAAACAATTCGGAAACTACAGCTGGTCCAAAATGCAGCGGCCAGAATGTTAACTGGAGTACGGCGCAGGGAGCATATCACCCCTGTGCTTTATCGACTCTACTGGCTCCCAATTTTCCAAGCCCAATTAAAAGTGCTGGTTTTGACCTTTAAAGCCCTAAATGGCCTTGGACCAGTGTACTTAAGGGACCGCTTACGCCCATATGTTCCTAACCTGGATTTAAGATCATCTACCTCATCTCCTCTGTGTGCCTGGAATGAAAGAAGTTAGATTGTCAGGCACGTGGGAGAGAGCCTTTTCAATTGTGGCTCCCAGTCTTTGGAATTCCCTGCCCCAAGAAGCCCGCTTTGCTCCCTCCCTGATGGTCTTCCGGAAACCTGTAAAAACTATTTTGTTCTGGAGAGCCTTTGGTTGGGACTGACGGGTCAGCCTGACACTGTTTTAAGTTTTTTATCTTTTATTTTTATCTTTTAAGTTCTTTTATTCTCACCTTCTTATATGTGTATGCACATATATACATGTTTTATGTTTGTATGTGTATGCATAATGCATTTTATGTATGTATGTGCATAATGCATTTTATGTATTTTAATAGTATTTTATACATTTTAATTTACTGTAATTTTTAATGTTTTATTGTGTACTTTATTGTAGCCGCCCTGAGTGCCCTATTGTAGGGTAGAAGGGGGGGATAGAAATATTTTAAATAAATAAATAACATAGCTACCCCTCCTGAACCTATCTTTAAGGTTTGTTGTTATTAAGTATAATACATACCTGTTATGATATCCATGTTATAAATAGTAGAATACAAGAAACACAACTATACTATTTATTTTAAAATATTTATTTTATTTATTTATTACATATTTTAAGATCTTTTATTTTATTGTACTTTAATTTAAATTTTATTTTAAGATCTTTTTATTTATTTTAATTTATTGTACTTTGTAATTTATTGTAATTAATTTTAATTAATTTTAAGATCTTTATATATCTTTATTTTAAAGATGTTACATGAGGTTCCATAAATGGAAAGCTTCTAACTTTCTACAAAGGACCTTGCTTTCTTCTTTTCCATCTCTGCAGCAAAAACAGGTTAGCTGGAACTTAAAAAGTGTATTCCATTATCCATAAGCATTCTGTACTTTTTACTCTGAGCAATTACTACTTATGTTTTTTCTTTTTCATTCATGTGTATTTATGATTGTGACGGTGCTAGAATATGACAGATTTATTATTTATTTATTTATTTAATAAATAAATATTTATTATATTTATTATTATATTGCAGGTGCATTTTTACATCTGCTTAGTTAATGGGTTATTTAACCCATTAAATAAGCAGATATAAAAATGCACCTGCAAGTAGGTCATCATGACCTGTCTGCCAGGTTTGAGCCCTTACACCTTAAAAGCAGTTCTGGGGTCTCTGCTATGCTTCTATAATGTTTTCTGATTTTCAGGACTTGCAAGTATCTAAGAAGGAAGTGAAGTCATTTGCTGGTCATTGCAAGTGCCCCTATTTTGGTCCTTTTCTCACAACCCACTGCTAATGTAGGACAGGAAATTTTCTGTAACATATATAAATAGAAAATGACACAACATCAAATCCAACTGCTGCTAGTCGGCGTTAAAGAATTGTAATGGCAGACAAAAATGGGGGTGGGAAATGGGTCTATGTAAATCATCGGTTTAAATTAATGACAAACAAAATTGAGTTCCCTTTGTGGTTGATTTTCATCTTAGCTGCACCCTACAATAAAATAGTTATCAAAGAAAGCTACCAATTAGTTGTTAATTCAAAACATCTTCAGAAATAAGGCTTCAAATCGCAACTGATATCTTTCCAACAACCTCCTAATTGCAGCAAGTCGGTGGTAAAAATGGCCTGAAATAAAAAGATGTATTTCACTTGCTGTAGTATATACTACCCCTTGCATAATTATTCCCAGAATTTCCTCATTATGCCGTGAGCGTTGTCAGATGATTTATTGTTTATATGTCTATATTGAGATACAAAAGAAAGCACAAATTATTACGCTTTAAGAGTCTCCATAGGGCCCAGTAGGTCTGGTCTGGTGGTGGGAATCCACTTGGGAAAAAATACATTTTGTAACACAACTTAACAGAATGCAGCAACATGCAAAAAATGAAACCCCCCCAAAAAATAACCTCTATCAAGGTTAAGAGAAATAATACTTCCCACCTTTTCAAAGATGAAACCTGACCTTAGAATAGGTGGGAAACAGTGGTGAAAATCATACATACCAGTGGCTCTTAGCTTCCTAGATTTTAGCTAAGGGTGAAAACATTTCTCTTTTATTGTGCAGTGGGTTCACTCTGCTCTGAGTTCCAGTCCTCCTGTTCAGCTAGGAGAATTTCTGCAAAAGTTTGGAAGTGCAACACTTGCAGTTTGCCGCAACATTCAGTCTCTTGACTTCTTTTGCTTTACTTTGCTGTTTGCTTGTGTGTTACTGATACACAGGTGGGTACAGATGAGATACTACAAAAAACAACCTTAATGTGATTGTATGTATGATTGCATCAAGAATATTTTTGGTATAGTGCTTTACCAATGCACACATTTTTAAGAAGCCTTAGACAATTGGTCCACCTAGCTTAGTATTGTCTACACTGGCTGGCAGCAGCTACACAGAACTTCAAACAGGAATATTTCTCAGCCCTTCTTAGAGATGCTGGGGAGAATCGGAGATCTTCTGCATGCAAAGTTTGTGTTTTGTGGTTCTGTATTCTGTGGTTCTGTGTATTAGTCAAACACTGTACAGAAAGAAATGTTGACACAACTGTATCATGCCAGTTGTACTTTGCTGTGGTTGTTGTAGAGTTTTATTATGGAACACAAGTGCATGTGCAAGGGAGAAGATGGTTTAGGGCTGGGGATGAATTGAGTAGTCTAATTCCATCCACTTTCAGTTTCACTGATGCTCAGTTGCAGGCCTATTCCATTCAGTTTTGCGAGGATTTTTCTGAAATAAGGTACAAAAACTTTGCATTTAAATTGTAGATATTTTGTATAGATGTTTTATATAAAATACACACTTTCCCCATAAAATATGCATTTAAATGCTTTTCAATGCATTTCCCCTTGAAATATGCATTTTGTACCCAGTGGAGGCTGTTCCATTAGAGCAAGTGGAACATTGCCCCAACAACCTCCATCTGCCCTCAGCCAGCTCCCACCTGCCTGCCCTATCTTACAGCTAGTCCAGGAGGTGTCACTGCATGTCTGCTTCCTTCTCCTTGGACTCGGTGTTGCCCTTGGAGAACTCAGCTAAGAGGATGGAGAACAAACCTAGAATTAGTTAGCTCTGCTTCTCATTGCCTTTGGCTCCGCATACCGTTGGGCTCCCTGCCTTCTGGCCCGCACCAGCTACCAGTTTGTGCTAATTTTTAATGTAAAATGTGTATTTTTGTGCAGACTTTTGCGCACCAAAAATGCATTGTAAAATCCAGATAAGCACATAATCCAGTTGGGAGCTGCATTTCAATCCACCTGTTCCCAATTGTGAAAAGCAGATTGGAGAACACGTTCCCAATTGTGAAAAGCAGATTGGAGAACTTCTGAAACTAAACAGTAGGGGTGCAAAGTAGGGCTAGTAAGGGGCATGGCCTGGGGAGAGTTTTGAGGGCCAGATGGAGAGGCCTAGAGGGCTGAATTCAGTCCCTGGACCTGAGGGTCCCTACCACTAGAAATACATAAATGCACAGGGGGATGTTAAATGACCACCTGCTTCTCATAGTCAACTATTCTATTTATTTATTCATTAGATTTATATCCTGCTCTTCCTCTCAGTGGCTCCTGCTATGGAAGGATGCCTCTACAAAACTAACAGATTCAACATAATGCTTTATGTATCCAAAGCCTCTGTATACTTTTTGACTTCTCTGGAAGGTTTGTACATTGTTTCTTGGTAGTTGTTCCATTGTTGTTCTTACCTTCTTCATCATCATCATTTATTAAATGTCTAGCCTGCCCTTCTTACCAGAAGGAGTCCAGGCAGCAAACAAAGGACAAAACACTACAAAAGTCTTAAACTATCTCAAAAACAAAACATCCTAAAAATAAAACATCTTAGAAACATCTTTTTTTAAAAAAAAATCTTTTAAAACATCTGAAAAAGCAATTCCAACACAGACACAGACTGCGATAAGGTCTCTACTCAAAAGGCTTGTTGAAAAAGGAAAGTCTTCAGTTGGCACTGGAAAGATAACTGAGATAGTGTCTGTCTAATGTTTAAGGGAACAGAATTCCAAAGGGAAGGTGCCACAACACTAAAGGTCCATTCGTATGTTGTGTAGAATGGACCTCCAGACAAGATGGAGGTCCATCCGTTATAATACCTGAAAAAAACCCAAAAAGTTCTTTTTTTTAAAAAAGACATTTTAAGCATATATGCACAGCACATACACAAACCTAATTCTATCATATTATACTTTATTGAGTTACTAACAATGTTTTCTATCTGCATGTAAGCCTCCTCAAATCCTCACCACTTCCCTTTTTAAGAAGTTGAAGGTTCTGTCTCCATCTTCCTGGGTGTAATTAAGAAGGCAACCACAAAAAAGGGCCATTCTTTGGTCTGTGCTTTGTCTCTTCCTGCAATAAAATGAGAAGGATGAACATACTTTTAGATCCTTGACAGTAGTAAAACTGCAGAATGTGTTTTCATTTAGAAGAGGCATCATGAAATCATTTGATCCTCTTGTCAAAAAGAACAATGGCTTGTCACCATCGTTAATCCCCTTGGTTAGACATAATGCAAATGGGTCCCACCTATGCCAAAGGTGAATATTAGCAGTAAATATACTTTCAAAAGGCGTGCCATTGGATTGTTCATTAGTGAAAACAGCTGTCCTAATTTCTGCAGAGCTTTTACATGACTTGGAACCTTTAAAAATTAAAGTGTCCCCACTCCTTCCCCAAAGTAATACAAAAAAACTTATACTTGACATAGAAGGTCTTTCTTTACTGTCAGCATTTATTTTAAGAGCATTCTAGTGCAATTGTTCTGCATGGTGACTGGATGGCAAATCTGGATATTCTCTCTGCTGTGATGAATTCCCACCTTGTCTCAAGTAAATTCTCAGCATATCCAATGACGACTCAGAATATGGGATAGGAAAAGGTCAGCTCTGTCCTGCTTATGGGTCAGTTCCTGTTGGCATCACCTACTAATGTAGCAGGGAAGCAGGGATGGGAGTGGCAAACAGAGAGCAAACTGCTGCCTGGGTTATTATTGGCCATTTTGGCCAATGTCAGCGAGGCAAGAAAAGCTGATACAGGGCTTGTTTTGGAGAAGGTTGTTGATCCCTCCATTTTGGAAGAAAAAGTGTCACAAATCCATAAATATATAATTTTCCAGTCATTTTACAAAAGTACTAGTTTAACTTCCATGTCATCAACACTGCCATTTTGGGTCAGGTGACATATCAGGTGACTGACATACACCAATAGATATTGAATAATTAGATGTAGCTTTGCTAAGGTTTGGTTTTTAGTCTTGTTGAAGAACAGGGATTATACTTGCTATACTGACTGAGTGAACTGGTTCAGACATAACATTAAACCACAGCAAGAACAAACCTCAGTGACCCTAGGACTCATATTCTCCATCCCCCCCCTTTTTTTCTGGCATTGCTGCAAGGAGGTGTTCAGAAGTCTTCAATTCCATTTTAGATTAACCACAGTTTGCCCTGTCTCCTGAATTTAGACAAACTGTGGTTAATCTTAACTGAAACAAGACAACTTCAAATCATTGTTTATGAAGCTTGTTTTTCAACTAACTATAGTTAAAATTATCCACAGTTAGGGCTCAGATGGCATGCTTAGTGGTGGTTAATCTGAAACGAAAGTAGCAGCTTCTGATCTCCATCAAGGAAGAGAAGTGTGTGTGTGTGTGTGTAGCTTGTGAGTCTGCAGCTCATTCGTATAACACTAAAGTATGGTTTAGCTTTATGTCCCAAACTGGAACTCAATCTTCAGGCTGATACTGAGAGGTGAAGTTCTTTGTTGATCTAATTTGACTTTCAGTGGGTTTTGATACCACTGCTTATTGCTCATGATGTTTTGGTGACTTCTAGGACCTGGCAGATGAAGAAAATTAGCCTAGGATAAATATGAAGGCATCTTTTCCAGCATTTGGATTCAGCTTTCAGTCTTAATCATGTTGCTGTAATTTTGATTTCAAAATGTGAGAGAAACCAAAGATAAAATGGAAGCATTTCTTCAAATTCCTTTCCTTGGTTTGGCCATTTGCCATGAGATCATGCCTGTTTTGCACAAGCAATTTTAATTAGACTAATATTTGAGTTCTTATGTTCAGTATAAACTATATTATTTGCTACATCTGTTTCTCTGTACACCTACTAGAATACCATATTGTGTGAGTCACATCTGGTTAGTCAAAGCATAGAGTTAAAGTTGTCGTTACACTAGCTGAAGCTATGCTGATAAGATCATCCCGCTAGCAAATATGATTTCTTTACTGTGCTCTCTGTGCTTTCATACAGGAAGCATGGCTCAGTACATATATTCAGTGAACATGCTTCCTTGGAAATTTCAGTAGAACTTAGAATAAACTGTGGATTCACTTGGCACTGATTCCCCATTCACTAATTAACTTTGTTCCTATTTTTGTCTAGGCGCTCTCTCTCTCTCTCTCTCTCTCTCTCTCTCTCTCTCTCCGTTTTTGCTACTGTCTTGTTATATTTGGATTTAGAGAGCTTTTCTATTATTAAAGCTTCTTTAGGGCATTTATAGTTAATAATGATAGTCTGGCAAACTTGAATGCATGTTAAATTGGTAAGATAAAAAAATCACTATTATTTTCTGATCAAACTGGAATTTTTTTTGTAATGTGTTATCACGGATTCTGAGGAAACATCCACATAAACTTTGATAATTTTACTTCATGGTGCAGATTTTTTTTCTTCTGAAAGTGGCATACAAATGTTAAAAGTGGCATATGTTAGGGGGTGCATCGGCTCTGTGTATACCCTGCATTACAAGCTGAATTGAGATGATCTGGGGTATTTTTGAGTCAGATCATACTGTTAACAAGGCATGTCAATTCAGATCTGGTAGTTCCCAACCTTCTGAGTGGCTCTGTTGCCTCAGTTTTTCTGAAATATTAAATGTATAACCTTCCCCCCCACACACACACAAATCTTTTCTGAGAAACCAGCAAAGCTGACTGGGGAAACACCCAGAGCTCAGGAAGAGGGAGTATAGAGGAGAGAGGAGGTGGTGGAAAGGTGTTGGTGGGTTTTCTGTTTTGATGCTCTAGTCTAGTTTTTATTCTCAATGGACTATATTCCAATGCCAATCCAAGCACAGTGATTTGGGAGAGGGATGTTGCAGTACATAAACCACCACTGTTCTTCACATGGGTCATTATTCTCCTCTGTGTTTTGGCTGTGAGAGCAGGATGCAAGTGATGGAGTTATATTATTAGGGTGTCTTGCTCCTTTCCCAATCATTCCATTTCCTAACAACTTAAAAGCATAGCTCACTTTTTTCTTCTTCGAGGAGTACACTTCAGGAAACAGGTAGGTGCTGACTTTTCCAGATTGTTTATAAAGAATGAAAAGTCACTTAACCTGAGAGCTATTTATTTGAACTTGGGCAGGTTTCTTACCCAGGGGCACCTCCCTCATGTTTTCAGCCTGATTGCTCATAGAAATCTAGGGGAGGGAATGTGATTTCTATTTTTCCACCCAAAGTGGTAAAGTCCATGCTTGCAACAGAACCACTGCCTCAGAAGGGGTGATTATGCTTGCAATCAAGCATGCAATTAAAAAGGTTGAGACTTTTTCCTTCCTTTCTTTTTAACATAACATTTAAAGGTTCCCTACATGAAAATCCATGGGTGGATCTGCCTGGATCTAGAGCTTAATCCACTCTGGGATTTTCCACTGATTTCTACAAGCAGCTCCTTTTCCTTGGTACACTTAAACATAGCTTCTTAACGTGAACCAGGAATTTATTTACCTATTTATATCCCACCCTTTCTCCCAAAGGAGGCCAGGGCAGAAACGGCCTATGCAGACAATAAATTATGTGGTTCTTTCTGCTGCTGCTTTTATATTTATGTGCCTCTTCCTACAACCATGTTTGTTCCATTTCCTCCTACCCTTTCCCCATCCACTGGATGGAGGAAGAGCATGGAATAGAATGAGAGTCATAGGGCAAAAGAGGATGGAGGAAAAGAGACAGTGATAAATGCCCACCTTCTGGCCTCTGAGCTCCCTCCTTGGCTTCTGCTTCACTGCCAGAGATCAGCAGGATTTTGAAGCTGCTTGGACTGCAGGGGCCATGCCTCCTTGTCAAAACTTCTTCCAGCCAGCAGTCAGCTGGCCAGCCAATTCCATTCTCCCCCATTCTTTGCCAACTGACTCTCAACATTTCATGTCTACTGAGCATACTCAACCTTTATTGGGCTGTTTGGGGAATTTTTGTACCCTTAGGGTTGAGGTTCTAAAACTTTTTGTGAGTGTTGTTGCAAGCCTCAGGGTTCCCCTGAGCATGCTGACCCCTTCCTTTTATTTCTCAGTGGTCATGTTTTGGCTACAATCTTGTCACCACTCAAGGTGAGTCTATTGTTAGAATGATATGGACGTTTTTTCATGAGAATGTGTGGATTGTTCTTATGAATGTATGTTTTTGAGTAATCGTTAAAATGTTAGTGTTTTTAATCCCTCCCATGAAAACCATTTTTGTTTTATTTTCATGTAGGTCCTGATCCTGTAAGTCTCTTCTTGCCATCTTGACACTTCTATGTAACCATGCTGGCATCCTTTGGGTTTGTTCAGAGCTTTTCCAATCTGTGGGATACATCCAATCTGAGTCTCTAATACAGTATTTTAAATAATTTCCAAGCTTCCTGAATGCATTGACCTTCCTGACCTTTCCTTAAATTAACGACATGTTCAGGTAGCATCCCTGTGTTCAGTGAGTCCATAAGAGGGAACAGGAGCCATGTCATAACACCACCTTGCCCTTTTAGCAGTGACCTCAGTGATTCCGTGTTCAGTTGAATATGTGAAAGGGAACCCTACGTATCCACCACTATACATGTATAGCAACTGGGTACTGATACAAATAAATATGTGGACACTGAAGGGCATGGGCAGAGAGGCACGGTGACATTGAGGCATGATCCTGCTCCCCTGTCCTGTCTTCTCCTGGATTGGGGTCTCAGGGGAGGCCAGGCTGAAGCCAGGGCACTTGCTGTTGGGACAGAGTTATCAAATCTCGAAGAGCAGGAACAGGGCAAGACAAGTCCAATTGTCCAGTCAAATCCAGTGGTGAAATCAAATCCAGTCATTCATTCTAGGCAGGTGCTGCCAGAGTCCAGGCAGGGTAGGGCAAAATCCAGCTGGAGAGGATCCTGCAGAACTCCCTGTGACCAGCATTGGCTAAAACTCTCTCAGGAAGAGCTGTTGTCATAACAACATGCTAAAGCCTTCTGAGGTCTTCTGAAGTCTGGCTGGTCCGACAGCTCCATAGATAGGGTGGAGTTATTAGGAGCTCTCTCTTCAAAAGCAGCAGTGAGGAACCTCCAGCCCACAGGCCTTATTTGGCTTACCAGGCCCCTCCAAATGGTCCATGAGGCCATTTCTAGCAAGCTCTGCCCACCCACCAGTCATGTGACATCATTGGAGATCATATGTCAATTATTTTGATTCATCCTGCCACTTTCCACACTTTCTATAACTTTCCTAGGGTTATACTTTATTATTTATTAAATTTACATTTCACCCTTCCTCTCAAAGGAGCCCAGGTTTGAATCTTGCCCTTGGGCTGAAAAGTTGACCAGGTTTGAATTTAGCCCTTGGGCAGAAAGCAGTTCTCTAGCTCTGATTTAAAGGACCATTGCCTATTATGTAATCACTGGCTCCTACAGTGTGGAGCAATTGAGAACTGCATTGAAGGGGTGTCCTCAGAGCCAGGCAAGGTCACATTCTCTGGCCTAGATCTAGGAATTGGGGGTGATGACTCTGAACAGTACTGTAGCTGGTGCTCCCAAGTAGTTTTTTATTTTATTTTTATTTATTTATTAAATGTATTAGTCGCCCATCTGGCTGGTTTACCAGCCACTCTGGGCTACGTACAACATAAAAACATATAATTCACATTAAAATCTTAAAATTCCAACAATAACACTAAAACCTAACCCGCCTCAAAAGCCTGCCTGAACAGCCAGATTTTCAAGGTCCGGCGGAAGCTCATCATGGAGGGGGCATGGCAGATGTCATTTGGGAGGGAGTTCCACAGAGTGGGTGCCACGGTTGAAAAAGCCCTCTCCCTAGTTCTCACCAGTCTAGCTGTTTTAACTGGTGGGATGGAGAGAAGGTCTTTTGAGGCTGATCTTGTTGGGCAGCAACGTTGATGATGCTGGAGGCGCTCTTCCAGACAGACTGGGCCGAAACCGTGCAGGGTTTTAAAGATCAAAACCAACACCTTGAATTGGGCCCGGAAAGCAACTGGTAACCAGTGCAACTCCTTCAGCACTGGAGTGATGCGGTCTCGTTGGCGGCTACCCTTAATCAGGCGAGCCGCTGCATTCTGTACCAGTTCCAGCTTCCGGACCATTTTCAAGGGTAACCCCACGTAGAGCGCATTACAGTAGTCTAGGCGAGAGGAGACCAGGGCATGCACCACCAATGGGAGCAGATTGTTTGGAAGGTAGGGGCGCAGCCTTCGTATTAGATGGAGTTGATACAACCCGCCCGGCTCACAGCTGAGACCTGAGCCTCCATGGACAGCTGGGAGTCAAGAATGACCCCCAGGCTGCAGACTTGGTCTTTCAGGGGGAATTGTACCCCATTAAGCACCAAGTTAACATCCCCCAACCTTCTCTTGTCTCCCACGAACAGTACCTCGGTTTTGTCAGGGTTCAGCTTCAGCTTATTCCTTCCCATCCAGCCACTCACCAACTCCAGGCACTTGGACAGGGTTTCCACAACCAACCCCTGTGAAGACTTAAACAAGAGATAGAGCTGCATGTCATCTGCATACTGATGGCATTGCAGCCCACATCTCCTGATGATAGCTCCCAGCGGCTTTACGTAGATGTTAAATAGCATCAGGGAGAGGATGGAACCCTGTGGCACCCCACAAGTGAGAGGCCATGGGTCTGAAACCTCATCCCCCAGTGCCACCCTCTGGTACCTATCAGAGAGGACCACTGCAGTACAGTGCCCCCAATGCCCAGCCTCTCCAGGCAGTCCAGGAGGATGCCGTGGTCAATGGTATCAAAAGCCACTGAGAGATCCAGGAGGAGGAAGGTGCATTCGCCCCTATCCAACGCCCTCCTCATATCATCCACCAAGGCAACCAAGGCCGTTTCAGTCCCATGTCCAGGCTTGAAGCCGGATTGAAATGGATCAACAACTACATCTCCAGTCATGTTCTGGACACCACTAAGAAATAAACCAAGGGTCATTCTCTCCCCCCATTGGCTCCATGAGTAATTGTTCTAAAACAAATCATTTATTATGCAGCCACAAAAGTGGCTGTATACTGTGGCCAGCATGGATTTTTTGCATTCCACAATGTTAAATTGAAAATACCCTCCATGCCATTCTGATGCTTCCTATAAGCTCATTTCAAAACAAAATCTTATAGTCCTGAACTCAGAAATACTGGCTTAACAACTCTCTAAATTTTCATGGTGATACACAAAACAGTCAGAGAGAACAGAGAGTTTAAAGTGTAAAAAGAGAGAGAGAGAAACCAGACCCCTTTTGGACTTTTTTCTGAGTTCTCATAATTGGTTGAAATTAATTAAAAATCAGCCATGTTCACAGAGTACCTATAGTCCTATTACTGACCTTGCCCCATACTCTGACCTTCATCTTCTGCAGTTAAAAAGTTAAAAAATACCTGGCTGATTTTTAATTAATTTAAGACATTTAGCATTAAAGTCAATGATAAGCCCAGGCATGCTCAGTAAGAACCAACTGTCTGTGTTCTAAAAGTCAGACTCTCAGCTGCTTGGCTTGGCTTGGCTAATCAGGAGCCACACCAGATCTTGATTTCACTTGAGACAGTCATGACTTCCGCCACAGAATCCTGGGAAGTGTAGTTTGTGAAGAGTGCAGAGAGGAGACTCCTATTCCCCTAACAGAGCTGCAGTGATCAGAGTGGTTTAACAGTCAGCTGCTCTGGTTGAAGCTCTGTCAGGGGAACAGGACATCTCCTAGCAACTCTCAGCACCCTTCACTAACTACACTTCCTAGGATACTTTGGGAGAAGCCATGACTGTCTAAATTGAAATAAAGGTCTAATGTGGATGTGGCCAGGGACAGCTTTGATTTAAATTTGGGTGGGAGACTACATATGCCTGTTGTAGAATAAATAGGTGGGGGACATGTGATACTGTTCACAATGTTTTCCTTTTGGAAAGGAAAGGTGCTTCCCCTCTGCCCAGTGCCCACTCACCCAATTTCTTCCCCAGCCCCTCCCCTCCCTGCCCCTTCCCCAGGTCAGTTTCACCTATCTGAAGCATGATTGCACAGGAGTAAATCCCA